>NC_028639.1:3121115-3195383 GCF_001406875.1 Solanum pennellii | reverse complement strand
AAAAGCAGGAAATGATTATTATTCAAAATGTAATCAAGCATCATATAACTAGTTTCAAGAGATCAAACCCACGTTAATGTAAGAGCCAGAATCTGTTTTCCTGAGGGTAATTTGTCCCGATCTGCTGAAAGTGCATGCAGTTTGCAATCAATTGGACGATACGGAACTCTTATCTGAAATCATATTACAATAGGAAAAAGAGACCATGTAAGTATTTCACCTGCTTGAGGAAGTCAATCAAAGTGGCTAACATCCAAAAGTTAAAGAAAAATTTGACCTTGTTGAGCACAGCAGAAGGGACAAGTTTTTCAGTTGACAGAAGAGCTTCAGCATCAATCCTCACAGGTGCTTCACTTCCATCAAGAACTACTTCCTCTTTGCTGATGTTTATACCACGGAATGCGATCTGAGAATTTCAACCAAAGACCCAAGCAAAGGCATTATCACTGTCTTATTTGTCTCCCAATATATTTAAGCAGCAAGCATAAAATTCTTCCAAGCAGTGTTTAGGGGAGCGCGAAGCGGTAAAAAGCGACAACGCCCCACTTCATGCTCTAAGCGAAGCGTTCGCCTCATTGAAGTGCAGCACAATTTAGAAGAAAAAAATCAAAATAAATAGACAAAAGTCAAAGCAAAAATTCATATTAAAAAACTAGAAAAAAGGTTTCCCCCTTAAGTTGTCTCATCACAAATTAGACATACAATTGTTGTCCTATTGGTCTCAGTGGCGTTGAGTTTCTCGACCCTTTGACTTAGGATTAGTAAGTTTTATTTCTCGATGGGGCCATTACCACTCGCGGTTAACCCCCGGTCTGGCCATCCCTGACGTAAGAAGAAGTATTATCCTTATGACCAAACAAGGATCAGCTTCTTACTTCTCATTTCTGCCACGTCATAACCGTCTTTAGTGCTTTATGTTTCAATGGTTTGGAACCATTCTACCTTTCTTTATTATATCGGGGAATTTTTTCTCAGTTCCTGTGTCTATCGCTCGCCCTATTCTCTCTCAATTGCCTATCATTTCTAGATGAGGGGGAGTCCCTTTGCAGTAGCTTCCAACACTTTAAGATTGACCGCCTCCTCAAGCATTTTCTACGGGATCCCTAAACCACCAGCCACCCCGACCTAATTCATGATAGGACCACCAACCTCCTGGTAAAATGCCTACGGCTAAAAACCACCGACATGTCAAGATCCAATTTCGAATTGGTTCCTGGTCCAGGTCAGAGACCACTGCGCCAGCGGTCCAACAAAGAGGCGAGATACGAAAGAAACCTCCCGCCATAAAGAAGAGATCGAAAGTCTGGGTCCCCTCGATCACCCTCCCTCTCCCTGTAGGTCGAGCTGAATTACATCCTCCCTCTCACATGAACTAGTCGAGAGAGATGAACCCGCACCACATTTTTTCGAATCGAAAGACCCCGATCGTTCCAACGTGCCCTTGACCTATTTTGGTCAAGACCAAGAACCTATTTCTAAAGTGGAGCCTAGTTTAAGCAGTCATCTAGGGATAGAGATGGAATCTCGCTCACTATTAATAATGACTTTGCCAGGTTCTAAGGAGGCTACTCTTCTTTTTTGTCGATTGAGACACTAAGTCTTTTCCCCACATTTTCATGGTGGGTCAGCCATTTTAATCGCAGATAAGATATAAGAAAACTAATCAAACATTATATTTTTTGTCACTATCAAGAAAAAATTCAAGAACATTTTAGTCATTGTTAAGAAATAAAACAATTTAGCGGTGTATATTTTAATCACTGTGAGGAAAAAAATTAAGCAACATATAATTTAAATAATCAAAGCTAAAAAAGACAAACGAAAACAGAATAACGAACAAAGTGGAAAAAAGAAGAAAAATCATAGGTAGTTGCAGTAGAAGTAGTAGTAAAGAAGAAGAAGGAAGAACTAGGTAAGTCATCCCTATTTTTATTCTTTGAAATTGTTCACTGATTACTTGGAAAAAATAAAAGCGTTGTTTTTCTCAATTCAGCGCTTCTGGTTGCATCGCGCTTCAAGTCCAGAAGCGGTCGCTTCTTTTTACATGCCTCGCTTCAGCCAACTGAAGCCGTGACCCTCGCTTCACCGATTAAAGCGATGATGCGCTCGCTTTTCTGAACACTACTTCCAAGCACCTGTTCTCTTCCAGAAACTCCTGAGGATTGGATTGTCCAGGAGGGGGATGGAAATTTTAATCATAACAACATAATTACCTTCAGCAGAGGATGGCCGGGTTTGAAACATAAATACCATTTTAAGAAGACTGTGCTATCTTTGCTGTGCATCTATGCTATCCTTCTTAATGGAGAAGGCAACAAGTAAGAATTCAGCATTCTGGATTATACAAGAAATTTTAAATTGCTATACTAACTACTCTTACATTTTTCTACATATAAGATGCACGACTAGGGAACACAATTCAATGAACAATTACTCTCTGCAATTATCTGAAACTCTTTACTTAAATTAAGATAGAAAGAATTTATGGTACTTCAACTTTTTAACTGTTTTCCTTCATTAACAGAACTCAATCCTCTTGACAAGTCACAAACTGACCTTACACAATTCAAATGGCAGGACTCCACATTAAGAGTCTACCAAAAGGAGGGTGTGAACAACTTTAATTGTTCAAAATCCCTCTCTTCTTAAGACTGGAAATGTTGGTCCAAGAAAAAAAAAGAACAAAAACGGATAGGGCAAAAAGAAGAAAAGAACAACAGCATGCCTCCTACTACAATCCTTTGGTCATCGAAATTTAATAATTCAGAACAGAAATATAAATATAAGAAGTTAAGAACCAATTTCTTTTATGTCATACTCGAAAATAACTACCTCAAAATCAACAATAGTTGTTTCATGACTGCCTATGCCGCTGGACCCAAATTGGGCTATTGCTAGTTCCATTGTCTGACCACCCTCCACTCGAAACGCAAAGTTTTTGGATGAAGGTGATGAAAATGTGGCCACGCTTTCCCACTTAATGGGCCTTTGCAATGGGGAGAGCTGTAGATTACGAGCACGTGATTGAGGTAACTTTACATCAGAACAACCCGATAAATCACGAGATACTTTACCTGAACAGTATCTATGAAGAATCTTCTAGCCGTATCAAACCCATATGTCCTCATGGTGGCCTCCACCCAGGTAGCACCAAATGGTACCTCAATAAATCTCCTTTCAATTTGGCCTGAACACAAGTGTACATGCAAAAAAGTTGACAATAACAAAGCAGTCAAAGGAAGAACATGCAACATCTACCTTGAAATGATTTTAAGAAACAAAATGAAGGTTTTGTTTGTGTCATTTGATTGTTCTGCTTAAACCCTAACTCATTCACGTGGGAAATCTATACCCTGCTAAAATTTCTGCCACATTTTTTTCCAACTTTTTCCTTTGGGTTTCTACCCCAAAATGCACACCTGTTTACAACACATTATTGCAGTCAATATGAAGAAATAGGTTCTCACCGAAAATCTGGCCCATATCATACTAACACTATATCATCAGAAATTTTTATATTATCTGTAACTAAGTGCATCATGGAAATTATAGATTACCTGATTTCCATGGTTTGCAGCTTAAGCTATCAGCAGCATAGATAGTCTTTATGAACCTTTCACTTTGTCTGAACATTATTAATTCAATAATCATTTTTCAGTCTACTCTAGACCATTCAATTTGAGTAAATTAAGTACGAACTATTGAAAGAAGGATGCACATTTTCTTCGGACGAGAAACTCTACAGAAACGGCAGGACTATTGCTTCATGTGACTTAGCCGACAAGGCAATCTTCTACCAGCACCAAACGGTTAACAGAAGAGATCGTACTTGCAAAACCAACACCTCCAAGAAATATAATCAAGAACAGCTTTAATATTATTAGCAACACTAGAAATAGAGTTCTTCTCGCTTCCCCATCCCTCCACAACTGATCCTCCCTCTCTCTCTCATGCACTCACACCAAAATATGTAAGTGCAATATAGTCCACACCCACCACTTAAACACAGCCCCAGTAGTTGTTTCTCCAAACTTCAGCTGTACAAAGTTAAAATCCAAGCTTCTAAACATGTTCAAATTCAGTACAGATGATCCAAATCTTCCACAAGATAATCTGATGCTACAAAGTCCATTTGAAGAGCAAGAGATATGGTCCAGTGTCCTAGAGTGTGCTGGGGATAAAGCACCTGGCCCAGAATGGTTTCACAATGGCTTTTTTAAACACTGTTGGAAGTAGTGAATACGGAGGTCATTCCTACTATTCAAAACTTCCACGAAAGAGGCATATCTGAAAGAAGTTTCAATGCTACATATGTTGTGTTGATTCCAAGAAGGTGAGAGCTAAAGAATTGAAAGATTTCAGGCATATTAGTCTTATAGGCAGCATTTACAAGATTTCTCAAAATTGTTGACGAGAGACTCAAAAAAGTGATGCACAAGCTGGATAATGATCAACAAATGGCCTTTATAAAAGGGAGACAGATCATGGATGCCATTATTATAGCCAATGAATGTGTTGGCTCAACAATCAGAAACAAAAAGAACCCGGTGTCCTTTGCAAGCTAGCTATACAAAAGACCTTTGACCACTTGAACTGGAATTTCCTACTAAGACTATGATGAAAATGGGTTTTGGAGAAAAATGGGTCAACTGGATCTGCTATTGCAACAGCACCATCAAGTTCTCAATCCTAGTCAATGGCTCACCCACTGGATTCTTCTCTTCTCAGAGAGGACTAAGGCTCCCCTTTTTTATTAATCATTCCATGGAGAATTATGACGAGAACTGCCCAATCAAATAGCTGGCTAACAGGTTTTAGAGTAGATTCAAGGGCCATCAATAACCTTGAAATCACTCATTTACTATACGCCGATGAGACTTTAGTTTTCTGTGGTGAGCTGATAGAGGACAAATAAGATTTTTGAGGGTGATTATCATTCCTTTTGAAGCTATATCTGGGCTCCAAATTAACTGGAACAAGAGTTTTCTACATCCCCGTTGATGAGGACCCTGACATTCACAACTTGGCTAATATTCTGGGAGGAAGAACTGGTGTTCTGCCAACCATTTACCTTGGCATGCCCCTTGGTGCCAAAAGCAATTCCAAAGATATCTGGAATAGAGTCATAGAGAAGTGTGAGAAAAAACTGATTAATTGGAAGAGTCATTACTTATCTTTGGGTAATAGATTTATCTTGATTAACAGTGTGTTGGATGCATTAAAACTTATATGATGTCCATTTTTCGTGTTCCAACAAACGTGATAGATGCTCTTAGAAGAAACTTCCTTTGGCAAGGCAACTGTTATACCAGGAAGATACATTTGGTCAAATGGAAGTCAGTCTGGTGGTATAGAAATCAAGAACCTAAAGCTCAGAACCATAGTCTTTTGATGAAATGGTTATGGAGGTTCGGCTCGAATGAACAATCTCTCTGGAAAAAAGTAATTAGTCAAAAGTATGAAATGGATGGGGAATGGACAACCAAATTAGTCAATACACTTTATGGAGTCTGTCTATGGAGGTCTATCAGAAACTTGGGGGAAGAATTCACAAGTGTAATCATCAAGTGGGTAATGGTTTGAAAACATCTTTCTGGTAAGGTCAACGTCTAGTGAAGCAACTTTTCCCGATTATCTTCAGCCTGAATCAACAACAAGATGCCACGGTAGGAGAAGTCTGGGATGCTCATGGTTGGAATCTCAAAAAAAAAATGATCCAAATCTTAAAGACATGACATCTCCAATTAGAAAGAGATTAAAGTGGACTGGTACTTTGTTTTCGTAAACACAATTATAGGAGGGCATGCAACCGGTCGGCTCCCAGTGCTTTGGTTTAGTGGTAAGGATGCAGGGTGTGGTATGTTAGTTAGGCACACATTACAGGTTCAAACCTGCAACAGATAAAAGCTTGGCATTTAAGTAGAGAAGGATATAGGACGGGGCTCATTATCCACAGACTTTGAACCATGTGTTACTGGCACTCAGGATTTTCATTTACCAATAAAGTGGGGGAGAGAGAAGGGATGGAACCTGTTAACCAAAATACATGCGCGAAGTGGACATGCCCCTAGGAGTCAGATAAACACATTGGCACGGGAGCTTTATGACGAACTTCTTAAAATACAAAAATAAAATTCAAACCTAAGTGGAGGAAGGTAACAAACGAGTTGGGGCAACATATAGTTCAGTAGGAAACCAAGCAAAAATAAAACTAGTAAACTAATAGAACAAAATATGCTCTTCTCTCCGTTTTCACTGTTCTCTTAAAGACAATTATAAAGGGATAAAAATGGATTGGTACTTAAAACAGGATGCAACAAAGCAAATGATCCATAAGACCAAGCAAACATCACCCTACTGTAATACTGACACAGGTACCACTGAATAGACATGGAAGAAATACAGTGAACAAATTGCACGAAAAAATTAGCAATATGATAATCACCTGGTACAAATGAAATTCCTTGGAAGGAAATTAGAGGGGGTCTACTTGTTACAATAGAGGGCTTTGTTATAGTCACTGGAATTCTGAAAAGTGGTCCTCGCCATGGTGCCTTGCTGTCTACGCCATATACTTCATAATAATGCAAGCCATCACTTAAATTGGTGGGGTCCACAACTATGCTGGAAGAATGAAGAGAAAAATATGTAAGTTTTTTCCCATAATGTACACCAATATAATCATCTAATCTCTTTTCTTGTTCTGTCTATACCTAGAATCATATCATGAGTTCAAATAAAAATCTTATATATATTATATGTGAAGAGAAATTGGAGTTGTCGTAAATGGCAATAGCCATGACTTAATAAAAGAATTCCTGAACACATAATACTCACTTCCTAAAGTAATAGAATAAACTATCACTATATCTACCATCCAAGTAAGACACCAACATGATTGGTTCCAGTGACATATTTAGACTTCATCTCATATTAATTGGCAAAAAACAGATGTTTGTACCAGAATAAGCTGTACAAATATGTGGAGGAGAATAAGATACCAAGCTAGCCCTTCACAAAGTATGCCTACTACTGAAACTGGTCACCAAAAACTTTGGTTCGGCTCAAAAATTCTAAGTCTGATTTGAGGCTATGAATTATAAAATCTGATTTGAGGCTATGAATTATCACAGGACTTTCTCTTCATCAACAAATCTTCACAGATACCAGAAAATGTGAGAACTGATCAGGAAACCACAACATCTTAACTGAAATTATCACATGAAAATAGATTTCACTTTCAAAGTAGGGAAAGGAACTGATATATAGTCAAGCCAGCTATTTAATGACTGCTTTGGCACTGACCAACAACAACCAAAGAAGCTTGTGTTGCTGCCTCAAAAATTGATCATCTATACAAGCCCAAAGGAAAATTGGCTAGGGCATAAATCCAGTTTGAAATATCCTAACTACATAGGTGACAACAGAAACGGTAATATAAAACATAAAACAACTAGTCCACAAGTTCTCCTTGGCACTTCCATGTGCATATGCAACATCAACTAACGTAAGGTTTCTTTTTCTTAAGATTTCAACAGTAAGACCTCTTGAACCAAGCAAGAAGCACACCAGCTCTTGAATCCACACTAACAAATAAGAGAACATTGTGTCTCCGCTTCATACTTAGCTATGGTAAAAGGATTTCATCCAGAATTATTTTGTTCACGTTCTCATTCCATCTTCAAAGCATCCTGCTTCCCCTTGATTTGTCACTGTGATCTGATCTTCTGCTTGTAAGTAGCACTTTCTTCTCTTTGGGCTGTAAATTATTTCCAAATGGATTCTTGTTTGTGTCTTGTATACTTGAGCAATTGTTAGCTGCACCTTTTAGCAATAGATACTAAAAACAAATCTCAAGATATTGAAAATATTTAGGATGACATCGACAGTGTTATCAAAGCACGCTTAAGCCCAGAAGCGAGGCTCAAAATGTGTTGAGCGCCTCGCTCGCTTTATGTGTGCTTCAGTGTCGTCATCAAGGTTCTAAGACAAACTTTTCCTTGACAATGAGCCTCTTATGAAGAATTGACACGAAACAATTGATATTTCACTTCATAACTAAAAAAAAATCAATTTCATTGGTCATATATTTGTCATAATGTTTATAATTATTAGTTTGGACTAAACATATATATTTGTATTTTTTTCTCCCTTTGCGCCTTTTTTAATTAAAGCCCACACTTTATTAGCGCTTTGCACTTAAAGCCCACACGGAACTTAGAGCTTTTTTGCGCTTTTCGCCTTTGATATCACTGGACATAGAGGAGGATTTCATCCCAACACCACATATTCTGCCAAAAACTAATATTTTCCCTGTTTCCTGCTCTACTGAACTACTTGCGTCATTATGTTTCTTTACATAAACAATGTCCATAAGAAGATGTGGCTATCATTGTTCATCAGGGAGTCCACCTCATTAGTTCCATATAGTCCCTTCTCAAGGACCCCTAAATATCTTCCCTACATTCCAAATGATAATGGGGATGTGATTACCTTCCAACTTATCGACGTGACACCTTTTTGCCTCGTCCTTTGAGCTGACAAGAAATTCCTTTGAAGTCTCTCCACTTATTTAGTAACACATGCAGGAGAGAGCACAAGGAAGTGGACTTAGGTTGGATTTTCTATTACATACTCAATATTGACATCTAAGAACAACAAAAACATACCCAGTATAATCCCACAGCACTCACAATTGACACCATTGTGTGGAAAACTAACGAAATGATGTTACCAGCTAGCTCTTAAGGAGTTCCTGTGGTCATATGACATCAAATCATTTTGAGGTTGATTAGGATACAATAGCTTAAGGTCCTGTAGAGCAGTCTATTTAATCATTTGTGCACCATTTTTTCAGTGTTGAAAGGCCACAAGTATGACCTGCTGCAACTAAAGTAGTAGCACATAGCTTAAAATATAAAGATGTTTCCAGCACCCCCCTTNCACCTCCCTCGGAATAATCAGCAGACAAGCAAACTGGAAGAAACCAACCCATCATTGAGGTAGCCACAAATTTGTGCATTTGGCAATTCAAAAGCAATTATGAAAGATCACACATTCAGAGAGCTATAAATGGACAGAGGAACTGGAAAATAAGAAAATAAATGATTTATATTTAATTTAATCATCTAATCAGAAATCAGAATAGATAGGATAGCTGAGTAACCTGAAGCTGCGCCCATTATGGGTGAGGAGGAGGTAGTCAGGAGCTCTCACCACTGCCTCTCCAGTAGAATGCAACTCAATGCACTCTTCAAAAGGAACCAATTGGTCTAAGTTATTTGCATCTTCATGGAACTTCGGTGCTATTTCCACTGTCCACTGAGGAAAGAATGTTATCAGCCTACGAGGGTAGCAACATAATAATAANGCTATCAGCCTACGAGGCTAGCAACATAATAATAAAAAAAAAGCATAACCGACTAAATGACATCTACACCAAATGTCCTTTCAGCTGGCTTTGCATTTAAAACAGATATGAGCCTTTTCTGCATCAATTTACTTAACACAATACAGAGAAGTAGCTCAAACCATTTTCAAGAATTTCATGTGTTCCCCTGAAATCAACAGAATCAACTATCCCCATCGGATTCTACATTTCTCCATCACACACAATATGGTTTTATTCTGAAACCATACATTAAAAGGAGGTAGAGACTCACAGCAAGATGACTAGTTACATAGTAATAAGGAACCATATGAACGCGTCAAAGTTGACTGCCTTGACACTAAAAAGAATAGCACAAAAGATATTTATTATTCGGCTTTGCCTCACTCTACCTGAAACATCGAAAACCTAACTCCATTCAAAGACCGGGTATCTACTAAATCGATTTTCAAACCTTTCATCCAGTCTGTTGGTCTTTCATAGCTTTAGGCATACATAGATGCCTCTAGAAAGGTATAGAGGTTTCCACTTCCACTGTGGCAACTCTACTCTACTTCTGTTCTTTTCCTTGACCGCAGTAGACTATTAAATTGGCAACTTATAAATAAGAGTTCCAGTCTGGGTGTGGAAGAACTGTGAGGGTCACGACAAAAATAAGAAAGGATCAGAGTCTGTTTTATCAGTGACGTGATGCTGAAGTGGATAATCTGTGTAGAATTGTATCAACTTGTATTTATGGCAATGGCAAGGAGCTATGATAGCAATAGGCTGCTGTTTCTGTAGGAAAACTTGTAGGCTCCAGGAATTTCTAGGATCGCGACAAACAAAGAGACAGTGGCCAGAGGCATTTGTGATGCGTGGGTCAAAGTGTAAAGCTTAGGCACATGAATAAGAAGGAAAAGAATTTTGACAACCAACTGTCACAATCACATCTACAGAGTTCTAATTGTGATTTCTCTAATTTTGCATCTCACTTACAAGCGAATACCATCGTTTAAGGTTCCAATAGAAAGAAGGATGAGAGTCAGTTGGGGGTAACTCAGTCCACCCAAGAGGATTGAAGCATGAGGTTATCAACTTAGATATTCCAGGTTCTATCTAATTTATTGGGTTTAACTTCAACTACTATACAACAACTTGGGCTCAGACCCAAGCAAAGTGGAGTGAGGGCTTGAGGCTATATGAATCCCAACTTCCTCTTTAAGCTCATTTCAAATTATCAGCATACTACATAGAATAAAAGTGAAATATAAGTTCTTTATATTTAGAACTACTATAAATAATTAATAAAGGAATATACCAAGGGGCGTTAGAGGAAGCCTTACTATAATAAGACATTAAATCTTATCTAAACTACTTGCTCCAGGCCCCAGGGTACTCAGAGACTCCAAAGATGCCAAATAAATATTGTTGAACCTTCGTAACAGATCATTGTCAATCCATAAATTATTCAGCCTTCATAAACAAAACTACACCTCGACTCCATATTTTGGGGTCAGCTATATGAATCTTTGGCATGCTTGACAAACAGAAGTTAGAGCATTAATCTCACCTCTGTAGATTGGTGACAATATAAAGGCTCCCTAAGGTAGATGCCTCGAGACGTAGCAGCTGCAAAATATAGCATTTCTGATCAGAATGAACACATCCTTTGATCAGACCAGAAATAATGGTGATAATAATACACAAACTTTTTAAGTTAAAGCAACTGCTATATTACCCCAAAGAACCAAAAAGACAACACTTATTCATCTTTGATAAACCTCCTTTTTGATCCGGTATTCACCATTTGTAAAAGCTTAGGAAAAATGGTTTGCGGCATCATGAAGGGTTACAAAGAAATACAGACATGCACGAAACACAGATATGAGCACACACACACATACTTACACGAAGTTGGTTTGCTTGTGATGCCAGCCTGCTTAATTTTTACTTGATACCACACACAGGGAAGATTTTGCACCTTTTGCATGTAGTCATAAGCCCTGCAACGATGTTCAAGATATTAATCATAAACGGATCAATGGTCATGCTGAAGATCAAAAGTCATAAGGAAGCAGTAAACCTAACTTGTCAACTTGCATGAGTCCCTGTCCAGCGGTTAATTTTTCTTCTGGTAAAGCACCTATGGGTATAGATGTATTTTCAAGTGCCTTCCGTACAGTGTATGGACTAACAGGAATACCTTCCGCCTGCAGGTCAGACTTGCAGTCAAAAAGAAAACAAGAGACACCGTATCAAAGGTCCAAAACATTTGAATTACCTTCATAGCACTGACAATCAAAGCCACACCTCCACAAGCAGAAGGAGATGACATTGATGTTCCGTTCATTAACATGCGTCTTTGAAGGGTCCATGTGGGCACAGGGGCCACCGCACCACCAGGGGCACTTATGGAGACACCAAGATCACCATCCACAGTGGGTCCCCGACTAGACCTGCGAACTCTTGGAGCTAATTTTGTACTCCACACTCTAACTAGGACAGAGGCACAAAGTATCCCAAAAGTTCCTAAATCTCGAATTGGAAAAGGGAGAAACCATTAAATAAGGTACATACCAGGTGTATTCAAGGCCTTCAGTAGGTGGCTCAACTAATAAGTGAGCACCAGCAGCCATAGCTGGAGAAACATATGCACCTACTCCAATTATGCTTGAACTTGTGCCACCAGGTGCACCCACAGTAGTCAAAGCTGGCCCATTATTGCCAGCACTACTGACAAATATTAGGCGGTGTTTGTTGACCACCTAAAATATTTCACCAGATGGTCAACCGATTAACAGATTTCTCATGCACTGAACTACCACAAAGTGATCATACAAAGGCAACGAACATTACCTCATTGACAAGGTCAACAAAGCGACCATAGTCTGGCAGCAGTGTAGGTTCTCCGTACCTCATATTGATGAGATCACATTTATGCTGTCCACAAAATAGAAGTATGCACATCTCAACAATGATTAAAAATCAACATAGAAACTACCCGCAAACCACAGTTTTTTATTGTCAATACACATCTATTCAGAGCATTTTAAGTCATCACTTGACAAGAATGAAAACCGCGGAGGTAATGTAGGGTCACGTGACACTCACCGAGGTTGTTAGACGTCAGAGAGCCGGATATTATAAGACTGACATGAACTTGCATGTCTATGCCAAGCATACAGGCTTTTTAGCCCAAAGTACTAGCCTTTACAGCAAGACTTAGCATTTCGCATCTTAGTCAATCGGATAGTCCACTGTAAAAATATTTCTAATAAAACCTTACTTACTTAACCCACAAACACGGCCCACAGTTTAAAGCCAGGGACAAGCTCACCACTGTAGCGAGAATTTGGGTTGTGCGTTGGTTCGACAATATCCGAATTCCAAGCCAAAAGTTATTCCAGCTGAAAACCAGTTTTGAGACTTGAACAGCTGTACCAGTCTGCCCACAAATGGTTATTTGAGCATTTACAAAAATTATATCCTTCATGAGCAGTGAATTCGACCACTTCTCTCACTCACCCTTCCCTTTCCTTAAAAAAATAAGTAGGCATCTGGCCATAGATTCCAAATATTTGTCACTTTTGTTGGAATTGTGTTTGGTTATACTTTTTGCAAAGGATATTTGAAATATTGTTCATGCTTGAATGTACTTAAATACAACTTCATAAGTGAAAAGTAAGTTGGACAAGGTTACAAGTTGTTCCCAAATTTGAAATACAACTTCAAGTTGGATTTTGAAATTTTCGCAGCCAAACTAGTATTCACTATAAAGTGAAAAAAGAAGGGTCAAACGGGTTCTTAGTTTATTCATGATATGTTCCTATCACCTAAAGTAAAGTAACCTCTAGACCAATTGTAAAGTAACCTCTAGACTGTGGCAGCTGATGCCAAAACTGCTCCTATAAGCTATACCACGCCGAATACCAATGAAAGACTTCCTATGGTGCAGGAGAATAAGAGGCAAAAGAGCCAAAGGAAACATAGCATGATATTCCATTCGACAAGATGTATGTGGACACTATGGAGTTAAGAAATTCTGAATCTAAAAGCAAAGAGAAAATCAATTAGACAATTGCGTAGAACTATAGTATTTTGATTTTATTCTTGAGTGGAAAAGGCACGTCTCCCTACTTGTATAGATGATTGGTTGAAGTTTGGTGAAAGGAACTCTTTCATATGCCTCTTCTATACTAGGCAATTTTATTTTTTGACCAGTCTTATACGCTGGTCATCATTTGGCAATAAAATATGTTCATTTAAATAAAAATAGTGGCCAAATCTATAAATCAGCCAAAAGATTTTCAGGCAACTAGTTTCATTTAAACACAGCAAACTCTATCCAGAGCTCAGAAGATAAAACCTGAAAGTTCACTGCAGATTTTTTTCCATTTGATTACAATGGGAACATGGATTGATCTGTTAGCTCCCTGAGTAATTAAGAGGAGCCCAACTCAGGCTGCCTGACAACAATTCAACTTTTGGAAAAAAAAAGTAGCATTTCAAGGGGCATCTCGCTAGAATTACATGATACCAACCCAGAACTGAACACACGCCCCATTCTTTTGCATATAGGTATGCATCATGCAATTGCTCATCTGATGCCTTATCAGAGAGCCTTATCATCATAACTGATATAAAACCTCAGAAATCTGAAATGAAAAAGTAACTCTATTATAGAAGACAACCACTGTTGGGTAATATTAACCACCTATGACCTACCCTGCATCTATATACTAAGAGATTAGAGAGCGAAGGGTAAGGAATGGGATTTACTCTGCTTCCTGGAGTTGACACGCTAATCTAGCGATACGGCTAACCAGGTCCTTATGATTGTAAAAGATACTGTGCATGCAAGACCTTTAAGAAGATTATCCACCTATTAATTCTTTAAAGTGAGTATGGAAGTTCAGAGAATGACACCGTCCATCCAAGACAGAAAAATAAATATAAGTATTGTGTGACAAAGACAATTAATCTGTCAGATATACACAACAGAACTATATTGTTGGTATGATCCTCAATTTCAACCAAACCTAAAATTGCAGCAATACAATATTAAATACAGTCAGCACATCTTTCTACACAAGTTTCTGCACCCAAAGTGCATGTTTATTCAAAGCTAAACAGTTATTATTGTGAAACGTGTGGAGAAACACCTCAAAGATATAAAGCTAGAGCACAGTAACAACCAAATGAAGGAGATAACAATAGTCAACTCCTCATTACTATGTGGTGATTCCTTTAGTTTAGGTACTTTTGACGACCCCCAAAAGTAATGACCCAAATACTTAGCTAGCGTTTGGCCATAGATCCCAAATATTTTTGGCAAGTCATTCTTAGCTGAAATTTCACCATGTGTTAGATCATAGTTTATGGTGGGCGATGTTTGATATTTTAAAGAAATATTTATACTCATAAGTTTTAAAAACTATCATTTTATAATGAACATGTTCTGTGATAAAAATTGGAACTCATAGATTATAAGTTACAACCTGCTTATAAACAATTTCACAATCAGTGTAGGAACTACTGCTGGTTTCTCAAATCACGAGGGAGCATACAATATCTTTATATTTACCACAAACAAATCATAAGTTGAGTGAGTTCCTTCATGGTGCTTTTATCAAGCTTGTCAAGTTGGGATTAATAAATGAAGGGGTGTTTCTATAGAACTTCCCAAAAAAGAGAATTTGGCACAAACCTAGTTTTTTCTAGTTTTTGGGAATTTGGGTTTTTTCCGAAAATATTTGCCAAAAAAATGACAATTTGTATGGGCCAAACACTTTTTGCCAAGTTTTTTCCCAAAAATACATCTACTTTTTATCGTCAAACAGGTCCTTAATCTAATATTGCATAGAAACACACCTAATGTATCAACACCTGCATGCCAAAAGCCCTAAACCTAGAAAAAGAGAAGCATGAAAGAGTCGTGGAGACTGGAGAGACTGCATAGATGAAAAAGAAGGAAAAATTTAATTTCCAAAACAAATATTGGCTTTGTTTGATAAATGGTGAAGAAGGTAATGATCAAGTTTCTAAGTTTCTACAATTAAAAGATAACACCCACACAGAATTTAAAGCAGGGATCACCGGAAATTTAAGAACTACCATTGCAGGAAGAAGAGAAGCAAGAAAAGGCCACGGGAGAGATGATGACCTAATAGTAAAAATGATATAATGATGAATAGGCCCTACCTCTACAGCTGCAATCAAGGCCCTAGTCAAACCAGTTCCTGTTTCCATAGAACCCAACCGTGAATCCCCAATTTTACAAGACACAATTTGTGCTCCAGGTGCAACTCCATTTAGTAAAGGTTCCTTCAAAAAGAACAAGCATTACATAAACACATCTTAATATAGTATCAGGTTAGTTAAATCTAGTGCTAGACAAGCACCAGTGTAATGGAAATGTTGCCAACAGAAATATTATTCTACCTCCGGGTGGAAGGCAGCGGCAATACCAGCAACGTGTGTGGCATGTGGGGAACTATCTGTCACGATACTTAATATATTCCTTTCATTGTAGACATTTAGCACACATGTACAGGCATCCAATTTACTAAAAACTCCATGCTTTTGTTCAAGCCTACAAAGTCAGTAGCTCAAACAATGAAACTCCAAACAGTAAAAGCAGTAGATATTGATTACTACTGTTTCTAGCAGCCAGTCATACCTGTAATTAGTTAAAGGAACAAAATCTGCAAGCTTTCCACATCCTGATTCATCCTCAAGACTCTGTGTGTCCAAAGCAGCTCTCCAAATCTCCCCATCATGCCATACGACAGCATCAATAACTGGTCCCTTGTCATCGTAGCTCTATGACAGATATCAGATTTAGCAATGGAAACCGAAAATACAACTTTTTGGTTAAGGACTTGGAAATGAATCAGTACAAAATGGTACCGACATCAGCTTGCTTGCGCAGAAGATCAACTCTATTCTGGAGGTCTTCACGGACCATTTTCAAGTGCGCACCTTCGACTTTTGTGTGCTTCTGCAGAATTGGTAATATTATGTTCAGCGAAGTTACATCAAAGTAAAATTAGATAACTAGAACAACAAACTCGAAAAAAACAGAGCATTCCCCGCATATGTAAAGCAATGGCTAATGAGTTGGAACATTTTAGATAAACCAGTGGACTTTAAACCTATGTTTATTAACTTATGCAATTGAGTGCTTACAGACGTATGAGCCAAGGAATTAATGATAAATTGCTTTTACAGAAACTCTGATTAGATATAATTAATAGCACCGCATTTACCTTTAACAAAATGAACACAATGAGTAAGTACTCCTAATAAACAGCTAATTAGAATGTCATGCGATATTTTAAAGCAATAAAGATCCTTGATTCTTTTTCTAACACAATAAGATCAAAACCCTTTTCTAGTATATCAAAACCCTTTTCTAGTACGATATATTTAGATCAAAACCCTATCAAAGTAGTCCAACTGCATAAGACAACCTCATCTGATTAGTTTCACTGAGCAATCTAATCAGCTCTCATATTAGTCAAAATGCTCCTATTTCACCTGTTAAGCTTTATGTTAAGATGGAAAGCATAACCAACTTCACATTAGACCTCAACATAGGCCGAATCAAAAAAATATTAGGCTAGGCTGTCAACTGTCACCATGGCTGAATCGGGTATCTGTGCAAATTAAGGTTCAACACCATAGTTGTACGCCTTTACCTTTAAGATTTGGTGAACTTGGTTGCATTTTGAACATTTATAAAATTCATGTCAATTGTTTTAGTAGATCTTTGAAACACTTGGTGCCCAAATATGTGATCTCTGGCATGGGCACCTAAGTCCGATGGTTTATTTTCTTTCTTAAGGGTTCTTTGAGAATTAACCTTCATAAGTTACAATAGATAAGTGGCTAACTTTTCTCTCTTTCTTTTCAGTATCGTGAGTTGACATGCAGACATGGCAAGAATTTTGTGTCTTGAGACTGTGAGTCTCATCTCTAGAATTAATTTGTTAGCATTCCACAAGCTCTGATCATAGAAAAAGGATACAACCAAGACATGTGGTGGTTACAAGCTACCTAAAATGTACTTAAGATAAGGAAAGCCGTCCTTCCTCTCTAGCATGGTAAGAGTTTGACCTTTTAGGGTGGTTCAGTAGGGTGTACAAGAGTAATGTTAAAATAGAGTGGATAGTAATGCTTGCACTAATCATGCATAGATTATTTCTAATGCATTTTTTGGTTTGGTGTTACTGAAAACAGCATGCATTGTATATTTTTAAAAAACAACGTACTTACAAAGATACCCTCCACAAATATGGTGGAAAAGATGAAAAACAGGTTTTGAGGGGCAATTGGGTGTTTGACCATGCTAATGCATTCATCAACCGCCTTGTATAACTAATACCAGGGATTTTCATATATTAGCTATACACTCCTCAATACACAATAGAATGTATAATTGATGCTTGCATCAGCAAGCATCAGTTATACATGGCATGAGAAGTGTACCAAATAAGGTACTACTAATACACAAAGCTTATGCATGCATTATTTTTGCTAATACACTCTATCAAACCACTCCTTAGATATAATAGGACTATCTAATTTGACGTACTCAGAAGCAAGCTCTAAAGGTTTCTTTTTGTATGACCTTCTCTTACTTTACAGTGTTGCTTAAATAATATGACTAAAGAATTTACAAGTTTCTTCATCATTATACAATTGAAGATGCTCACTGCAAATAAGTTGATGACCTCTACATTTGCAATTTATCAAAATATGAGGTTATTGAAGGAAATAATCACAGAGATGGTGGAGAACCTTATCAAATTGATCAAGCTGCTTTACAGCCTCTGCTATTGCTTCTTGATTTTTCTCATCCCACCTTCTCTTTCGTTCTTTCTGCAAATAAGAAGAGTTTATAGAAAGAAAATACTTTAGAATCCCTCAAGAAAGAAATCAACTACTAACCCTCAGTCCCAAAAAAGTTGGGGTTTGAACTTAACTTAAAAAGAAATTCAAGAAAAAAATAAATTATAAATACTAGTATAAAGCAAAGAACCAGAATATAAAGAGAATGGCAACCAGAATTACCTTTACTCGAGAGGTCAGTGTATCAGTAAAGAGCTCATACACCAATTTGCAGCCAACATGCCACTGACCAGATGGATTCTTCCATGAAGAATTTATGACAAGAGAAGCCCCTACAAAATAATAAATATATGAAGTATTTATGTTGCATACTGATAGAAACATAAGTTTTATATTGGATAAAAGAGAGAGACAAGTATCTCGTATCTCCAAAATAATTTTTCTGCATATAAAAGATATTACAACATATCTACACATCACTGGATCTATTATGTATATAATAGCTAACTATAGCTATTTCATAACCATTTAGGATAAAGAGACATAACTTCTAGTAACTATTAAGATTACATTAGTTAAAATTATCATCAGTTAGTTATCATTCAGTTAGTTAGTCTATTAGTTATTCAATTAGTTAGTGGCAGCTGCAGTATCCAGCTCATTGACAGCTGTAAGGTAGTTACTAGTCAGATATTTTTGTTTCCTCCTTATATAAGTACACACACACTTGTAATGGAATTGATTGATTGTTTTTCCCCAAATTCCTTCCTCCTTCACTTCCATTCTCATGGATTGAGGCTGTGATATTGGTTTATCCTTCTGTGCAGTCCTCTTGACAGTAACAATAATGAATTTCCAAATAACTGCTAATAACGTAAGAAACTGCCCAATACTCTATGTGTGAGAACTCCACAAATTTGAGATGCAGATCATTATCTTCACCTATCTTTCTTTGTTTCTTCCTCCTTGAGTAAGTATGGAAGATACGTGGCATATCATATACAAATGAATCAAGAGTATGTAGAGTTGTAGACTCATAGTACCTTTTAGTACTTCAAAAGCAAGCAAGATTGCAGGAGAAATGTAAATGTCATGGTCCCTTGTCATAGAGTTTTGGAAAATATCGGAGCAATGCAATTAAAAAGAAGTGGTTTGTAGAAGGATGCACGAGAGTAGTTTATTTCCCTTTCAACTGCATACACTCAGATGTCCTGAGATCACATACCAATCAAAAAAGTTGAAGGCATTCCTGAATCTGACTAAATCTTTCCATAATGAGAAATGATATAGGTCTTTCTTTCCTTTTTAAAGTTCATAAATGACGAAGGTCTACAGCATTATCATCGTTGTAAACAACAACGGAGGATACAACTCATTCTGGAAACACTTCTTATAAATATTGAAGATAAACAATACTGCACTGTCATTATCCAGTATATCCATATTGAAAACGTGTCATTTTGGGCTCTATGGTCCAATCATCAGAGGAATTAGAACCTAAGTCCCTAGTTATGTGGCCATAGAAAGATTTTGACTGACAGGGGAAGTTTCAATCGTTCCGTTAGTTATCAGCTGATCTAAGATTGAATTGGTCTACAATAAATATAAATTTTATAATTAAACAAAATGTTTCAACGTGATGGAACTATATCTTAAGAAGACAAGTCAAAGATTCTAAAATAGGTACAAATTGCAGAATAATTCCTAAATTCAAAGACATACCAGAAGCTCCAGTAATACAACAATTCTCATCAGCCTTTACCACTGTAGAAATATCAACATCTCCGCTCCCAGTACTGCAAGTAAGATAATCATTACCAGTGCATGCAAAATCTAGTACTTTTTTAATATCATATCTACTGGAAATTAAAAAGTAAACTTCAGATTCTCAAGCCTCACCAATCTATAACATCAATGACCTTCGGCTTTCCATCAGAGGTAACTCGTAATCCAGCCGCAGCGGGATCAACTCCAGAATCTGAGACACTTAATCTCATAAGCAATACACACAAATATGAACTCACAAAACAATTGTTGACTCATTTCTCCTAATACTCATCGACAAGTAAAACGGATCGTAATAGAGAAAATTACCGAAAATAGCAATGATGACACCGCGACCATCGTACTCGGGATGAGCTTCGATGAACCGATCAGCAGCAATCTCTTTCTTCGGCATTTGAGCAGCAAGGAAAGTTGACTCTTTCAGTTTGAAACTACGCACAGCTCCGTTGCCGTCGCTGGATTCAACTATCGAAGTACAAGGCATTGCCCTAGCTGTTCTCCTTTTGGGCACAACGATGGTAAGAGATGGAGAAAACAATGAGTGCGAAACTGACTGTGGAAGTGATTTAAATATTGGATTTTGCATCGCCAGGGGTGTTTCCGTAAGTTTGTCTAAGGGTGTTTTAGTAAAATGGTGGATTCCGGCAGTGGCGGTGGAAGGAGAGATTGCCACCTGCCGGAAATTTGGGGATTTGTGCCGCTGGGTTTTAGATGGGTTTGCTTCCCTACATGTTAAATTATCTTATCTATCCTTGCATGAAAATTGCCCATTTTGGAACTTGCTGCTCAATGAAGTAGCTATAAAATATCTCATTTAGAAAATAATCCAACTAAATTAAAATATGAATTTATTTTATAAATAGAAAAAGATTCCTGACGAAATAATTGTTACGTCTATGTTGAATAAAACGTGAAGCAAATATACTTCTCTTTTTTCCATAAGATTATGTTTCATAATTCATAGGCATAATACATATATTAACTTCAAATTTTAACTTTCATAATGCACAAATAGATATATTAACTATCCAACTTTTAAATAAATAAACACAAAGTCCTACATGAAACAATACATGTAGAATAAAAAATGATATGTAGAAAGACATGTGTGTCTATTTGTTCAACTTTATACAAGTTTAAGTGCCTATTTGTGCACGTCCAAAATTGAAGGACATAACTATAATTCAAAACCATGTTAAAAGGCATATTTATGTATTATGTCTAATTCATATTAGGCTAGATACATTTTGAACAAAAGAAAATGAGGATTTTAGCAGTATCGTAAGACAATCCATTTTCAATTATCAAATATTCTTGTTGCATGGATAGTGTTTAAATAGGGTTCAAGCCAATTTAAATCAATAGTTTTAATCCAGTAACTCAAAAGAAATAGAATCTCAAAGCTTCATTTGTGAACTCTTTCTTCGTTTTTATTATAGGCTGATGAAATATTCAAACATGTGTACAGCTGATATCTTCAGCAACCCATGGTAATCATCTCACTTGGAACAATATTGAAGTTTTCGTTTCTAATTTGACAACAACCGCATCAATACCAAAAGAGAGAACAGAAAACTATTCAGGGGAATAACAGAACAATAATGAATATATTTTCCTGGCCTGATATTTGAACATGAAATTTTCAGACTCAGCGGTGCGACATTCTGCACATCATGGATCTGTACCATATCCTTTTCTAGACGACGATGTATACATTTGCTCTCTGTGAACCTCTCTAAATAAAAGAATGTTGTCTCTTACTCTGCAATATGAGTATATATGTATATAACACCTATTCCTTCCCTGCACCCCTTCTAAATGAATCAATCTGCGCTATGTAACCAATGTTGTCTATGGCTTTGTATAGCTGAGTTTCTGGGTTCCAATTACCCTTTGAAAATCAGCATTATGACTAGCAACATTGGATCTCTGCGTCAAATCATGTGGTGGCAAGTAGTATCACAGGGATATGCACAATCAATCTCCTTGCTGATGTTTCTACTGAAGTACCAATCACCGACTGTCTCTGCAATTGTCTGAAGACAAGAAGTTTCAGAATCAGTAGCCACAAATCAAAAAGAAATCTCCTTTGTACTTGATAGGTCTATTAGTTGCATCAGATTGTATAATGACTTGCATAGTAGTAAACACGTAACATTGTTGAAGAAACTAAAAGGAACAAGATCACTTCACACACTATTAAGATGTTCATGTTTGTCATTCCAGCGTTAAGTTTGCATTTACAGTGAATAATACATCGCAGCAGAAGATCAGAAAAATGAATTTCACCAACCTTGTTGTGTATTCGAGGAGAGCCAGCTGCAAACCAAGTATCTTGTGTCTCACTCTGACAATGAGTGAAGCAAGAGTTTATGTACATCCCATCTCTAGTTGAATTTTGATAGAAATCTCTCAACGCTGTAAGCATATCTATCCTGAACCCTGAAATAAGTCAGGTAACCCTGGTTACTGCCATCAATATTATAGAAATTACGAACTCTATAGAACAGTAAATATAAAGATAAACTAGCAAATGTACCATGATAAGAGTAGTCAACATAGAATGTTATTTAAGATTGCTATAATCTAGTTACTGAATATTTGGATACTTCATGAGTTCAATTGATATTTCTTTCTATCAGACCCTTGCAAGTTTTTCCCAGCCTTAAACCTGTCTGCCTAAATAGCTATGTAAATGTTTGAAAGAGTAATATAATAAGCATTGTCAACCTTGCAAAATATTTAGTTGACTTGTATCACATGCAGTGACATTCAACTTGCAATGATCCCAATGCCGTCGAGGATCGGAAGAAGGCGGCACCAATATGTGATGGAACTGCAGAAGCATAAGGTCACACATTATTGGGACCGTGCGTAACAAACATTACTCTGAAAACTGCCTAGTTTATATCAAATTACATAATGAACATACTTGGTACACGTCATATGCTGAATTTAAGATGAAGAATGGCGTTTCGATGAATGGTAATGCATACTGTGGGAAGAAGCACTGCAAGAACATCTCAAGAATTCTTAGAGAAGAGCTTAGTTTCATCACCAGATTATGAATTAAACAACAGGAGAGTGGCTCAGATCGTACCAGGTGTGGGTAGTAGAGAGTAGAAGTGCAATTTTGATTGAGATTTGGTTCCACCCCCTTCAGAAAACGACGTTTGTCAAAATAAGATAGCTTAAAATAGACATTCCTGATGGCTATGATGAAATCATACCTGTAGGGTAATAAGACCTTCATAGAAAGATCTCATTGTGTGATTCAAAGCTATATCTCTCCTGAGAAAACAATTGCAAACATGTCACTAAGTTTAATGCAAAGAGGAAATCACATTTGACTATTCAATTGGCAGAAACATACTCGTCTAAGAAAAACCCAGCATCACTCAAGCACTTCACACTGGCATTCTTTGGTAGATAACTGGTGAAGTTGTCACAGTGTAAAAAGGTTGCCAAACCACCAGCAGAGCAGCCAGAAAGCATAGCCTAGAAGAAATGCTTTAAGACCATTAAGTATAGTTTGAAGCACAAAATATCTTTGTAGTAAAGGAGTAAGACGATGAAGTTAAATGTTTGTATTACATGTATCTTTTTCAAGGAAAAAATTGACGTAATCAACAATACAGATTATGAATATAAACGTACTGAAAGATCTCAACCAGATGTGTACAACAATGGACTGTTGGATATTTGTTTATTTTTACAAAAAAAATGACAATTCAATCCAGAAAGGCAAGATCACTTAATTACCCTCTCTATGTCCTCATAGGAGACTCATATTTGTGTGTTAGGTGGGACGGGGAGTGGGGATGTGTGGGTAATGGAAGCAATTGCTGTTTTATCTCATTGCTTTGACATCACAAGTAGTCCTAAGCCTTGACGGTTATCATCAGATGTTAAAGTAGAAAAGGAGTATGTCTAATGGCATTACCTTCTTTGCGTGCCCCAGACCTTTTGGGAGAAGATCAAGAATAATAGCTTGCCAAATTCTTTGCCCTCTGAAATAAAGCAATGATGTCTGTTTCATTTTAAGCAAGAAAAAGACTCAGTTAAAAGTAAGAACAGGGTGCAATTCAGATAGAATACACCTTTATCAAGCCATGAGTCTTTTAACTAGCCCAAAGGCAAAGAAATTGGCTTGAGACGTATAATATGTATGCCATCAGAAAATATATCAGAAATTTCATGCTTAATTATATTTAACTTGAAAGCAAGTAAAATGAAGAAATTCGGAGTAACGCAAATGGCAATCATATGATAGAATCCAAGGTACATAAGGTCATATAATTGGGAGGAAGAAAACGCTTTAAGATAACAAACAAAATGAAAAGTATATTTCGTAACAACATTGATCCAAGTCAGACCATGCTTTTCGAGCTCTAAAGTTCCGAAGTAATGTCAGTTACATTCTAAAGCAAAGGAATATCACCCCGCAAATTATGAATTTTTTCTATTTTTATCTGTTGACTTCCATAACGTTCCACAAAAATGTTTTTGAAGTATGAGTTCAGAGAGATACGTGGGAACTTGTAAACAATGCCCTCTCTGCATCACTAACTGAAGTGAATCTTAGGCTTGCAGTTCATTTGCAGAAACACATGAATAGTTTGCCACCGATATTCATGTAAAACAATATCTCGTTACCCCAATTTCGTGTCTATCCTTTCTTAAAGACATATAATCCTTTTTTTTTCAAAAAATAAAAAATAAAAAAATAGGAATGCTTTAAAAAGTTCACAGAACCAAACCATACCTAGCTCAAGTAATTACAAACGAAACGTTTACATACACCATAGTTTGGCTAACAAAAACAAGAACAAAACAGAAGTAAAGCATAAACATTTGCTCATTTGGCAAGAGGAAAAAGAAAGCACTTGATAAAGCTGAATTGTGACTGATAATACTCTGGATAGGCAACTCTCAAATACTAATAGATTAATAGTGGAAATAATGGCAAGCTACTAGAACATGAAATTGATATTTTTCACATAATAACCAAACAATGATTTGTCTATTGGAAACAACTCCTCTACCCCACAAAGTGCGGTGGGATTTGCACGTTCTGCACTCCCCAAATTCTACTTGTAGGATAACACTGGTATGTTGTTGCTAAATAACCAAACATGGATGATGATTGGAAAAACTAAATTAGCTAACAGGGTCTAGTGGACATGAATAGCAAAAAAAATCATAATGTTCTAAAATATAAAGAGTGCAAGAAACTGATGTGCGTGCAAGTTGTACAGAGTTTTACTTTACCCCATTATAGAACTTAGCATCACCAGAAAATGAGGCTCCATCACAATATCTGATCTTCACCCTATTCCAGTTGTAAAAATCTGCATTTATTGTTGGATTGGATTTCTCCATCAGTCATTTGCAGATTCCAATTTCACAGTTCTTCACATGATTTAAAAAATTGAAGATTTTTTAAAATCCTTGTTCTCTCAATCTTCATTGCAAGGGAAATGGAAAATTTAAAAATATCATTCTCGAGATTCAAAAGGGATTATAATTGTAACAAAATAGTTCCATCAAATTCATTCAATCACACTGAGTACAAAATGAAACTGTGTAACTTCTTTTTCAATTATGATTTATCTCTAGTACTATTCTTTATCATTCTTCTTCTGTATTAATAATGTTTTTAAAGAGCTTAGATAGAGAATCGAAAAAGTTACTGGCAACGAATTTGGTATAGGTACAAGCGCAGATTGAGAGGTTCCATACTCAATTTTTATCGTTAAGGTTGGAAACAGTCTAGTTAGCTCAAACTCGGTCATAAGCACCGAAGAAGAAAAGCAGAAAAAATAGTACGACTCTTAAATGGCCACTGGGGGACCAATTGTACTAGGCTTTTGATGGAAATGCAAGGCAAAGGCCCAAAACTGTACAAATCATGTTGCATCAGAAATCACAATTTCCACTTAGATTTATTTTTTAAAAATATCTAAAAGATATATAAAAACGAATATAATTTTGTTTGAGTCTCAAGTATAATAAAAAGTAAGATTCAACTTTATTGATAATATACACAAATATCGAATATAATCAAGTTAATTTGAACATCAATAATATCAATATTAAAAAATACATAAATCATAGTATTAATTAGAAAAACTAGCCCATAGGCTTTGTTGTTAGTTGTTACTATCCTCCAAATTCCAACTGGCTGTCGGTGCACCCACTAGCCTATACTTTTTCATGTTTTAGCATGTACATAATTGACATCTATTCCCGTAATTTTTTCTATAAAAACAGTACTCTTCACTAATCAAACTCAAATAGAGTATAGGATAATTACTATTCATAACTTTACTTCAAAATATTGATCACGTGGAAAGAGACAACATCAAATGTGAGGGAACATGGATTTTGTCACACTAGCATACTATATTGACAGCATTGTACATGTACTCCTTTACTTACCACATTGCCATTTCACATGCTTCTAGTAAATTTGTTCTCTTTCCCTTTTTTTTCGTTTAATATAATGGTAAAGACAGTATCTTATTTTCTAATATAGTGATCATATGAGATATTAACTGATTAGTTTTATTATGGGACCGAGTTAAGAATAGGTTTGTGAATTACCGGGATTAAAAGAGGCATTGTTGCTGAGGATGCCAGAGAATACTTCCCATTTGTTCATATAACGAGTTGATCCATGATTTGATTTGGATCTATCCAAGCATGATTTGATATCATTGCACCACCCACCACCCTATTAATGAATTCAATAAGAAATTAATTAAAACTTTGTCCGTCCACGATACTTCTTGGACTAAATTAACCCAAGATAATGCATCTTTGATTTTGCCTCAAAACAAACACACAAAAACCAATTATAGTATCATAATACTTAAGTTCTAACTACGATACTTCCTTAATTTGCATGAAACTTTATAACCGGCCTATATCAACTTTCTTGTTATAATTCAAATAAAAATTACTTTCTTAAATTTCGTATCAAATCTAATTAAAAAGAAAAGAATTAAAACGAGGGAACAATATTGTTGTCTGTTCTGAGAATTTGAGCGGTATAATAATAGCTAGAAATTTGTATTGGGATACTGGCAACGGTGATAGACGTGTCTATTTCAACACAGTTCATAGGAAATGTCGTGGTCCTAGTAAAAGTCTACTAAGTACTTATAACACTATATAACAATTAAATAAAAGAAAAACAATCCTTCTAAGTTTCAATTTGATTGTACATCTACTTTTTAATCTTATAAATTTCGTATCAAATTAATAGAACAAATATCGTAACCGAGAGAGTATTAGGTAATGTGACAAAATTGACTTTCTTGTGTGGTCCATACTCAAGTTGTCATGTACAGTAAAAGAATGGGCATCATGCGCCCAACTGGATTGGAGTAACATGTATTTAAGCCGCCTTTTAAAAACTAATTGAAAGGATAAGCTTAGCATTATTATCCTAATCTATATAACTACATACTCCGTAACAATTATTGAGAAAGTGAAATTGGAAAAATTGAAAGAGATAATAGGGTCCCTTTTTTGATAAATGGACAAATATGTTTACTTTTGGACACACCATATCCTTTTGTTCTTTTCAGGTTTGATGATTCATAAGTAGTAGTAGTAGTAGTAGAATCTTCCCACGCCTACACTTTTTACATATTTTGAACTGGGCCAAAAAAACGCAGCTAAAAGAAGAAATATGGGATACCATCGATATAAAAATTTTAATAATTTAATTAGTTGATTATCTGAAATTTTATATTATTGATCGGATTAAAAAAAGGCCCAGAATAACATTTTGCATTAGTACATCATAAATGCTTCTGTCACACATCCCCGTTATTTCGGGACACCATACTTTGTTCCTCGACAAATACCAAATTTAGTACTTATAATAATTTTAAATTTTATAATATTAAATTAAAAATATGTTAAATATAATTTTAAATAATTTATAATTTAAAATTGTTAAAAAAGGAAACCGATCATAAAGAAAATTAACAAACATGAAGTGAGATCAGCAGAATGAAAATAAAATAAGATGGATTTCAGTTTCTCAAGAAAAACAGCATTAAGGTCGTTTCCTAACTTCCAAGAAAAACAAGCGTCAAAACGTGTCTAAACCGAAACAATTATGATCTGTTTTTAGTCAACAATAAATATAGAGAGACCCTGTACTTTTTTATTTCTCACCAATAAGTTCGGGCATTTGTTGAATTTTACTTTATGATTTCCAACTGTGACATCATATATTAGTAATGAATTTTGAATTTATATACTTCCTCCGTGAGATAGTATATAATCTTTTTAGGAAAAAGACTTTTAAAATTTTTGATTCAAAATGAATTACATATATTTATATGGCTAAAAATTTATTTCATTAAGGATAAAATAGATATGTTAAAGTTATTGAAGGGTGTGTTTGGTATGAAGGAAAATGTTTTCCTGGAAAACAAGTAAATTTTGGACTTATTTTCTCATGTTTAATTGGTGAGTAGAAACTATTTTCCGAAAATGATTTTTAGTGTTTGATTTATGAATGAAAAATGTTTTTGAATTTTGAGGAACATCTTTTATTTTTACTAGAGTAGAAAATAATTTATGAAATTGAAATATTTTTTTAAAATAATTTTTTTTTTGGGAGGGGTGTTAGTAGAGGTGGGGGCAGAGGNAGGTGGGCTAGCCAGGGGGAGGTAGGAGTTTAAAAATAAAATTTTGAAGTTGAAAATATTTTTAAAAAAGCAAAATTAAATTTTTGGGGGAGGGGGTGAGGTTAGGGGAGGGGGGTTGGGGCGAAGGTAGTCAGGGATCGGGTAAAAAATAAAAATTGAAAATATTTTTTAAAAAATTAATGTTTTTTCCAAAAAAAAGTAATTTGAAATTGGAGGAGAGCTTTGGAAAATATTTTTGGGAAGTCATTTTCCTTAATTTTGAGAAAAATTAATTGATTTGAAAAACATTTTCCAAGACTTTTGCCCCAACTAATCATGAGAAAATTGGACAACATTTCCTTCATACCAAACACACTCTTAATATAGAAATATGTCATTTATTACTACTAACTAAAAAGAAAAGTAAATCACATAAATTACAACAGAGAGTGTATATATAATAAGTTTCTCATCAATAATTATTATCCATCAAGGATATCTAATCTCACAAATAGGATATACGGGGATACAGGCAGATTTTATAACTCACATTCATGTTACTTATTATTTATTACTATTAATTTGGTATTTATTGGGGCTTCGATAATTCAAATTCGTGTAGAATAGAGCTCATTTGAGTTTCTATCAAAGATTTTTTTCACACACTCAAATCAAAAACTCCAATTAAAAAAAATTATATTAGCAATTTTGAATAATTCAAATTCGTGTAAAATAGAACTCATTCGAGTTTCTATCCCAAAAAAAAAAATCATACACTCGAATCAAGAGCTCTAATTGTATTAGCTATTTTTTGGGATGAGAGAGAAGTAATTTTTTTTCAGTGTAAAGAAAGGCTGCAAGCACGTTGATTGACAAGTAGTGAGAAAAGCAAGCAAGCAAAGCAAAGAAGTGTGTAACTACTCATTCAACAACTCTATCAGAATCTTTCTTCCCAACAAAAAACACCAGAAGGAATTTACTTGCCTCAAATTGCAAAAGCCAGTTGTCTACTCCAGCTCCAAATCCACGGTGCAGGTGATACGCCGGCAAACTTCCATCCAAGCAATCTGCAAAATCAATAAGCAAATATTCAACAAGTCCATGAACTGCTTTTGGTAGAGAAATTATTTAAATCAGAAGCGTTTACATACATGCTCCTAAAGCAGTAGCGTTTTGAACCAGAGTCATGTTGACCAGTAGGCGATTCTGTTCTCCTTTCGAGTTAACCAGCCATGGCCAGAATATGAACAGAACAAATTTCAACCCCGAAATTGAATTCACATTCATTTTTACTCTTCTCTGAGACGGAAATGTCAAAGTAAAATTCACGGAGAAATTAATTTTGGGTATTCTATCAGAGAGAGAATCTGAAGATTGTTGTTTAAGATGAATGGAGGAATGAGATTCTCGTTGGAGTAAACAAGTGAAACAAATCTGGAAAAATAGCAACAAAATTAGGGAGAGGCGAGCAGTGAGGATTTGAAGATTCAACAAATAGAAAAGATGTGATTTATGAAGGGGGATTTCCCGAGGGAGGGAACGGAAATGGGAATGTCTTATTTATGGTTTCAAGGGCAATTTGGTGTGGAAATAGAATACACAAAGTTACAAAAGAAATTAACATAATTTGTTTGATCACTTACTTTTATGATAAGAAAAGAGATAATGCATAAGTACCTTCTTATATTTGAAATTTCATAAATACACTTATATTATATTATATTAAGGTTTATTATCTTCTGAACTTATTTTATAAATAATTTTCTATCCTTTTCGATCTGCGTAATACTAGCTTGAAAAAAAAAGTCAAAAATAAATAGAAAATTACTTATAAAATAAGTTCAAGAGGGTAATAGAACCTTAGTATAGTATAAATGTGTCTCGGAAATTTCGGGCATAGATTGAGGGGATACTCGTGCATTTTCTCGTAAGAAAAAAAAACTACCTAATTGTTTACTTCCTTCATTTAATAATAGTAATAGATTTTATTTTAAATTATTATTTTTCAACACATATGAAGATTCTTTTCCTATTTTATCGTCAATATTAATTATTAAAAATCCTCAAATCATTTACTTTTAATTAATATAGGACATTATGATAAGATACTCAAATTAATTACTATTTTTATAGAGGTGCAACGTTCAAAATGGACAAATAAAAATGAGCAAGAATAATATCCATTTGTTCCTAGTTACTTTTTTTCTTTTCAATTGACACACTTATTAAGAAAATATTTATTGACATAGTGAATTTACCATTTTACCCCTATTAGTCATGAACTGCATGAATTGAAAACTTAATTTCAAGAAGTTTAACTTTTTTTATAGTAATTAATTGAGGTTAAAATAGTTAAAAGAAATTGTTCTTTCTTGATTTGTAAAATGAACAAGTAATTAGGGACAAATAAAAAAGAAGTAGACAAATAATTAGAAACTGAGGAATTAATATATACACTCCGTTCCATATTAGTTTATTACCTTACTAAAAAGAGTTGCCTAATGTTAGTTAATCACCTTACATAATCAAGAAAGTATTAATTAAACTTTTCTTGTATTACCCTTGTAGTATTCTTTTTTAAGTTGTTCACATTTGTTTGTAAAAATTTTAAGAAGCTTTTGAAGGAGCGAATTAGTAAATTATCTTCTTATTTATGATTTCTTAATATGCATGTAAAAAGCAAGTGATCAACAAATATCAGATGGAGTGAATAATACTTTAGCTATTTTTAAGGGCAAAACATATCGTTAAACATTTAAACTTATCAGTATATTTTATTTACATATTCAAACTATTACATGCTTTAATTGAACATGTGATTAAATGTTTCTTTTTGAGGCACTCTTTACTTAGATTTAAGGGTTAACAATTTATAAAAGGTTATATGTAAGATTAAAGAAAATGACATATTTTAAATTGTTAACTTATTCATAAAAATGAACACTTTGAGAACACACCTATAACTTTTACAAAATTTAAGCTGAAAGTGATTATATGCAATATTTTGCTATCATATATTTATATGCTCAATTCAAATAAATGTTGATTTGAGTGTCTAACTATAATATGATAGACAAATTAAGCGACTAATTTTGTGTGTTTTATTCTACTTTATAGTTCATATTAGATTAGTATATCAATTTCTACATAATTTATATAAAATATATTTTATGCAAATAACAATTAAATATTACATTTTGTTAATGCTACAGTGTGAGCAAAATATCAAAAAGACAATCAAACATTTTATTATTAATGTTTGATGCCTTTTATTTTACTAAATTTTGAATTTATGTCAAAACGCTAAATCATAAAATAAAATAATAAGTATGTTATTAAAAACACTAAATTAATCGTAAAGAAGTGACATTTAGAAGATGACAACAAGCTCATCGCGAATCAGCCAATAAGGGAATAGTGAATTAACTAACAACTTGAGGTAATCAATATGGATTTATGGTGCAGTGGAGGACTGTTTCATTCTTAATCAGAGACAAACTGATGTTTAAAATCAAACAGATCCACAGTAATCCATTCTAGCAGATGTGCTAGAAGTGAAATGCCAGAATGAAGTCTCAGGAGCTGCACAAAATGAACAAACCACTTACGTCCAGCTTATTCTTCTTTTGTTGGACAAGTATCTAATAGCCTATATTATTGTTTTAAGTGTCAGAACTCACAAAGATTAAGCTTTTTAAACAAAGCACTTTTCATTCAAAGGCCATTCTTTATTCCTATTTGCATTGGCAATCATCTCACCAGTAAGCATCTATGTTGCTCGGACTCTTTAAAAATGTCAACATGCGTGCCGGATTCTCCAAAAATAGTGTATTTTGAGAATATGACACGGGTGTGGCATCGAAAGTGAAGAGTCCACATAACTTAGGTCAGCATTCAAGAGCAAGGATAGAAGATAAATCGCTCCATTAAAGAGTCATTACCTTCAATGCTTCAAGCTCAGCCAAAGCCAATCCCTTCTGGTAGAGTGCTTCAGTTAACTGGTCACGGGTCGTCTCCATCTTCTTCTTCAGTTTCTGTCAAATGGAGTAGACTGTTGTTATGACTAGTTTCTTGGCAGAAAAAGCTGTTCTGCTGAGATGGACAAATCCAGCAGTCCAGTTTTTTACAGTTAGCAGAAGGTTACTTTTCTTCAAGTGAAATTGTAACACAGGTAAAAACACCAAAGATGAACACTCACTTCTGTTGCCTCGTCTTCTGAATCACTTCTGAGGGCACAATATTTTGCCAATTCATCTCTATCAATGCTAGCAACAACCTCGTCTGCTGCACTGATTATCTGGAGAAAGCACATGCCTTGGAATCATGAAATCCGTGAACACTTAAATAATATTGAAAGACTGAAAATCAATTCAAGTATTTGTCGCCCATCTGATAAAATAGGTTTGCCACCAATTTGTTTGAACTACTTAATCTGTGACTTCCAAAAGAAATTGACCACTCTCCTCTCCAACTGAAGCAACATCCTCACAGAGAAATTCTAAATAAAACACTTTTTTTTCTTAGTACTCTTTTAAGCTTTCTAGAACCTTCTCCCATCATATCACTTGCAACCCTGCAAACAAATTAGTGGACGCTCAAAGTTTCTTTTCTACATGGTACCCACCCATTCCTACCTGCTCTTATAGAAGGAGAAGATGGAATTATCGAATCACATACAACCTATAAGTGGTAGCACAGATATAAACACCTTGTGCAAGTATCAGGGGACTCTATCTGTTCTCAACTCTACTGATAGGGCAACTGTATAGACAGATCAGAACAACTGTTCACAGTTAAATTGTCAAACAGAAAGCATCTTCAGACTAGGCTCTATCGCTTCAGACTAGGCTCTATCACTTNTTTGGGGGGGGGGGGGGTGACAAGGACCTTTTAGCCATCTAATATAGGTAACAAGTTATTTCACTTAATGTAGTTCCAAGTTAAATTGTTCTTCCTTGCTTTAAAACTTTTAGTATCTCAATAGAATTCTTCAATGTTACAAGTTGTTTGTAAGAGATTGATGATTCTACAAGAATATTTATGGAAGACTTCCATTTGCTCCTCTTCAATGGAAGTTTGATGACACACTTTACTGATATATTGGTTAATTCAATGTTGTGGTTCAATTCGTTGAATGGATCTAAAATAGGAGCCAGTTCGACATAAAGCTTTTGAAAACGCAGTGCACATAAGTAAATGAGGAACAAAATGAATACAGAGCTTAAACGAGCATCCCAGACCACACAGGCTTTCCCCCCAAAAAACCCCAGCAACTAAGATAAATAACGGAGATAAAGCACCTATTTCTGTACCGGTTCCGAAAAAGCGAAGAAAAAGGGGATGCTTTGCTAATAGGAACAAAGAAGAATACTCATCCAAGCCGCAGGAACATGTTCATATATACGAGAATTTCCACCTGATTGAAGATCTAATGGTGCTACATGAAGACTTAAAATGAATGGCCATCGTTGTTGAGAACTGAGATCCAATTGCAAAAGGTAAATTTAAGACCATGTTTCCTAACAAGTGTCATGGAAAAAAGGTTATTTTTCAGATAAATACTTTCTGGAAAATGTTTCTTGGTGTGTGGCTGGTAAACTAAAAAAATACTCCCTCTGATTCAATTTGTTTGTCCTACTTCCCTTTTTAGTCCGTTTTAAAAAGAATGTCGAGTTCCTTTTTTAGCAACTCTCGAATTCCAACGTTACACATGGCATGTTTTAAGACCACAAGATTAAAGGGCATTTTGATACATTTGACATATCTTTTAGCCATTGATAACTTTTGATGTCAAATTCAAAAGCAATGGTGATAGGGAAGGGGAAGGGGAAATCAAATAATACTCCATGAAGATCAAATTAATCTCATGGAATATTGGGGGGCTGAATGAACAGGGAAAGAGAAGGGTGGTACACAACCTGTTGCAGGATTGGAAAGCAGACAATGTCCGCCTCCAGGAAACTAAATTAGAAGGCAATGTACGGAACTTGGTTAAACAAATTTGGGCAGGGAGATGGATTAAATATGCTTGTTTAGAGGCCAGTGGAACCAGAGGAGGAATCCTAATGTTATGGGACCCCGAATGTGGCAAGGGGAAAAATGCAAGTTGGAGCCTATACTCTCTCTTGTAAATTCAAAGCTCAGGCAAGCAACTTTGAATGTCATACAACCGGAGCGTATGCTCCAAATAGTAAAGTGGAAAGGAGGTTTGCATGGGAAGAACTGGCTGATGTAAGAGGCTTGATGGTGGTCCATGGGCTGTTTGTGGTGACTTTAGTGTCGGTAGATTTCCTTCTGTAAAAAAGGAATGCTACAGGTTAAACTCAGCAATGAGAGAGTTCTCAGAATGCACTGAAGACATGGACCGCATTGATCTGCAATTAAGTGGTGGAAGGTATACCTGGGACAAGGGTGATAACCATATAACAGCATCCAGAATAGACAGGATTATGGCCTTAATCCTCCACAGAATGGAATAATCAATTTACCAATATTAAAGCAAACTACTATGAAAAGAGTGACTTCTGATCATGTTCCTATAGCCTTGTTGTGTGGACATTGGGAACAAACTAAATTTTATTTTAAGTTCGAAAACTGGTGGCTGAACCAAGAAGGATTTGTTGAAAGAATCAAAGTCTGGTGGAATGATTTTGAGTTCTATGAGAACCAGATTACATCATCAGAAGTAAGAGGCAAGGTGGATTAGGTATAAGAATCTCAAAAACCATAGCAAAGCTCTGAAGGTGAAATGGTTACCACCAATGAAGCAGTTTTGACATTTGATAATGTGGCCAAGAGAGGAATCTCTCTATGCAACAGATGTTCCTTATGTGGTAAGGCTAAAGAGACAGTGAGACATCTCTTCTTACATAGCAACTTTACTGAGCAGCTGTGGCAGATTTTCCTTAATCTCAGAGGCATATCTTGGTGTATGCGTAGCAAGATTGGTGAGACTCTATTCAGTTGGGATATGGCTGGAGTTGGGGCTACAAACATAGAAAGATGGAGGATGATCCCTGCAGATATTTGGTGGACTATATGGAGAAAGAGAAACGAGAGATGTTTTGAGAATAGGAACAACAACCTGCAGGGAGTAAAGCTTAAGTGGATCTTGTTGTTCTGCTTTTGGTTTACAAATGTCTACTCCAATGTAACTAAGTCAATCATAGATGTTTTAGGATCCATTTAGATTTGGTTCAGCTTTTGGATAGATTATACGTCCTTTCTGCTTTTGTAAATATGGCTTTTCAGTACTACCTAAGTACCAAATGAAAAACAAATGTTACCAGTTTCAAAAAAAAAAATTCGAAATTGTTTTTCATATCTTCAATTTAATACCACAAGATTCAAAAATCTTCTTTAGTTTTTTTAAACTTCGCGCCAAGTCAAAATAGGACAACCAAATTGAAACGGATGGAGTAACATAACATACCCAGTAATAATTGTGGTTTGGAGAGGATGCTGTGTATGCACTCTTAACCTACTTTATGAAGGTAGAAAGGCTGTTTAGGTAGCTGAAAAATAATTTTGGAGGTGAAGATTTATCGAAGAATGACAAGATATCTGAAAGTCAGAAAATATTTTAATAGAACATTTACTATCTTTGTTCTATTTAATATATGGTGGTGTATAACTGGGTGAAGGAAAATAAGACCTTCGGCACACACCAAAAGCAACTCCAGAACTTGTGGCTTTAAATATGACAACGTAACAACCAGAACACAAGTTTAGAGAATATGTACTCTTTTGTGTTATGATGCTTTGGTTAGCTCCGCATTGTATTTTGGACTTAGTGGGATAGTTCAGTTCAGAACCCAAAGAACTCGGGAACGTTCTAAAACACGGTTGAGATTTAGAAAGCTTAAAAGCCAACTTTGCAAACCCGAACCCTCCTTTTGAACTTTAGATGCTGTTGAGCGGTTCAAGACTTTGTACAAGTTTATAACATGTTTTTGGGACTTGTTGTCTTTCTCGCATTTGGACCCGAGGAGCTCGGGGGTGTTTCAGGACCTTAGTGGGCATTGAAATTGGCAAACTTTTGCTGATGATTGGTGCCTCCCAAGTGACTGCAAGACACAAGATGCAATTGCGAAGCTCAGGCGGGCAAAACATTGCGATCACAAGGACGGGTATGTGACTGTGAGGACAGTGACCGCAATCACGAAAGGTAAGCTTGGCAGGGTCCTGTGATCGTGAAGTGGCCCTGTAGCTACAATTAGCACATTTTCAAATTCTCGAATCAGTTCAAGTCTGATTTTGGGGTTTTTGATGTGATGTTGGCTTGCAATTTGGGAATCAAAAGGTGGAAGTTCGTCCAAAGAATCTAGGTATTTCCAACACTACCCTAATGTAAATATTTTCTGGAAAACATAACATACATGGATACAAAAAAAGCAAAGCTGCCCTCCAAAAGTTACAATTACAACCAGTTATATACTAAACAGATTTAAACTGGTTAACAAGTTGCATGATCCCAGAAAAAGCAAATTTAGGTATATACTTCAAAACTATTTTACCTCTGTGAAATGATGGAATTTATCCTCAATATTGCTCCGAGAAAGCACGCCTTCCAGTATTTTAGCAAGCAAAGGAGTGTATTTAGGGTACTCTGACTGCAAAGTAAATTGAAAAAATAAAAAAGCAAAACAACAGTGACATACATGGTGAGCATATAAATAGATAGAGCAAGAATCAGTGCAAAAGGAATGATAAAAGGGAAATTCCACAGAAGTCTGGAGAAAAGATCAAACAGTCACGTTTTAACGGCAAATGCTCTTTCTACTACTGGAGAGATAAAATTAAGAGATCCCCGTTAAAAGAAGAGGCAGCACAAAGTTGGCACACAAAACAAAAAAAGTAACCTAAGTCAGACGTCTGACACAAGAGGTAAAGGCCAAAAACAACATGAAGCTGACAGAGATCTGCACATAACCTCATCAACCCTTTCTGCACACTCTTCCCTTACTCCAGTAGAGTAGGGCACCGCGACTTTTTTACTCCAAATTGAAATAACACAGTTTTTAGTTTTGTTGACTTCAGCACATCATTTTGAGAAAGGATTTTTCTTTTTCTTTTTTTTTGAGAAAGACTTCAGAACATTATGTAGAAGTTGCAAGTTTTCAGCAGGTAGGAATGGGCTTTGCTTAACCTATTCTGAGTTAGTACCTTCCAGTGTCGTTTGGTACCTCACATCAAGTTTATTAGCTCATAAATTAGGCCTTCAAGGCAATTATTGTCACCTCCTTGAAACAATTCAACAATTACCTTTGTTGACTTCAGCACATCATTTTGAGAAAGGATTTTTCTTTTTCTTTTTTTTGAGAAAGACTTCAGAACATTATGTAGAAGTTGCAAGTTTTCAGCAGGTAGGAATGGGCTTTGCTTAACCTATTCTGAGTTAGTACCTTCCAGTGTCGTTTGGTACCTCACATCAAGTTTATTAGCTCACAAATTAGGCCTTCAAGGCAATTATTGTCACCTCCTTGAAACAATTCAACAATTACCTGAAGTGACTGAGATAACTTTTTCCATTCAGCACGTTCCTCATCTGTGCCTTGATTCAAGCTAGAAAGAATCTTTATTTTAGCATCACGGACCTGATTGACAAAAGGAAACCTACATTAGGCATGTCAAATACTAGATAACTTAAATGATTGATAGTAGAAAGATACCTTTTTAAGACAACTACCAGTATACAAACAGTTGAAAGCAGAAGCAGCTAATACTCAGTAATTCCACAAGTTAATACCAAAACAATCTACGTTTACCCCTTCAGTATGGTGGTGTACTATTTATCTTGTTAGGAACGAGAATCAAGGTTGTATAACAACTCTAATTGATACAACATCTAACCAGACATTGCATGCATGAAGATATTTCTCCAAATCCAGGAAAAAAAAAGGAAGCCATAAATGAAACAAGAACCAGAATAACATAAATAGAAATGACTTCACTCAACTAGTGTTAAGCAAAGTGACCTACTGTATGAAAACACTTAACTAGATTACTTGCCAACATTTGGATTTGATAAATAAATATGAATACCTCTTCTTCTAGTCTTTCTGAGACAGACTTGGTGTCACTCGAACTTTTTCCTTTGTCCTCGTCAAGCTGAAAAGAAAATATTCTGAAATGTAAGAGTTCAACTGTGCATTGCAGAAGATAAATCTAGACAGAAGGATACAAGGGAAAACCTTAATTGGTGGCACAATATAAGATATTTGATAAGAAGCAGGATTCTTCTGCAGACTTTTTCCCCCTTCACATGAGATTGGGCCAAACAATACAGATCCTTCACGGGAATTCTGCAAGTAGATAGTATAAATCATACAATGACCAGGACACATAGAGGACAGCTCACAGAAATGAAATGGCAGGATGACAAGTTCTGAGTAGAGCGATAGAAAAGAATTTTGGTAGGAAAAACCTTTGGGAGCTTGTCCTTCGCTGGAGGACCCACATAGAATGCTTCTTTCACTCTACAAATATCAAGATGTAAAACAATACACATAGTGATACAACAGCAAGAAAAAGATAACCGTCATAAATTGGACTAAACTTACCCTGGAACTAGATCTGAAGAGTTAAAGGAACCATCACCCGTTAGTGGGCCATCAGGCTGAGAATAGAAGTTCAACCGAACAATGTCCTATGCAAAAAACTTATGCATCAACAAACAAAAACTTTGAAGAGTGTCAACTGTTAATCAGTATGGAACTACTTAAGTTGCTTGCCCCTCGGGCTTAGTTCATTTGCAAAGGTTGAGGGACTCGTGACTTAGGTTATAGGTTGTTGCATCGTTTAAACTAAAGTCTGGTATTTAAGTAGAGAAGGGTAGAGGGGTGTGCCCATTGTCTCAAGTTTCGTAAGGTTGTAGTTGGTCCTACGATTTGACCCCAGACAGATTTCTCTATCATTACAAAAAAGAAAAGAAGGTATAGATAAGTTCATACTTTAACAAGGAGATCGTCAATTTCCTATTGTTGGAAAATGAAGGAAATAAACAGCCATCACCAAGCGTTAAATCCCAAACTAGTTGGAATCAGCACTTGAACCCTTAATTCAGTCCAAACTTCAATAACCATCCTCTGGCCAAGCCAAGGTGAGTGTTGAGAGAGTATTAGAAGGTCAAGATGTATTTTGGCTGGTCTTCTTACTTGACTGCTGTTGGCAAATACAATAACTTTCAAAAGCAAGTCAAACCTCATGATTTTAAACATGTAATCCTGAACATGTAAAGAAGGATAGCAACTACACAACTGAAAGGACCAATGCATCAAATAAAAGGAGATGTCTGCCTGCTTCTCAACTATTGATTAGTTCAGACTGATAAAATTTTGATCTGTAAAGAGAGTAGCAGTGATAGCAGTGTACCTTTTCCTCCAATTTTCTTTCGATGAATAACACCAGTTGCTTCATCTTCTCTAGGTACTGTACATTGTCATGCCTGAACCACAGATATTACGAGCTGGTGAAGGCTTACATTCAAGCTAGCCAATTTGGCACGATCATTGTGTGTGAATCTCATAAGAGAGCAAAAAGAAACAAAGCATGGATTGGTTTCAAATTACAATGTAATAATTGGGTGTTAGAAGAATCACAAAAAAAAAGGTGTGCTGAGGCTAGACAATCTCATTAAAGAAATATCATAGATAATTTCCTTGGTACATCAGTTTGCTTGGATTACAAGCCTTAGTTGAGGTGTCAAAGCTGGCCCCTAGTTTAAGGGTCATCTTTGTATTTGGCCTTTGAATGTTATCATCAGATTATCAGTAGATTCTATTCTCTTCTTTCCTCTCTCAGTCCTTGGTTAAGACTCAAGTAACTTTTGCCTACTGCTTGATGGCCATACTAGAAAATAAGAAGTGAAATATACTGATGCAATGATATCACCAAGACAAGTACCAGCTATTTACAGGTGTGAGATGCAATACACATAATATATGTCCATGTGTGGCAAAAAGCTCACCTCTTCTAACACACTAATTCTAGCATTCTAACACTAATGATTAACTTTCTATTTTCTTTTTCTTTTTTTTGATAATGGTAACTTTACTTCTATATATCCACAGGTATACTACAACCAAGGTGTAGTACCCCTTCAAAAGTAGATGGACACACATCCAAGCCACCTCACTTAATACCTTATGTTCTACTTACTAGTATAGAGGCAACTTTAATGGTCTAAAACTCAAGCACAGATAACCTCAATTCCCAGGGTCAAAATGAGGAAAGAACCTTCGGCAATGAGATATATATAAGTAAAGAGATGCATGAGGAAATAATCTGCACAATCTCACAGCACATCAAATAAATAATGTAGGCACATCCACATACCTCAGATATAGCTGTACAGTATATTCACCCTTCGGAAGTTTGGAGGACTCTGGATAAACATCACCCTTAGCATGCACACGCTACAGAATGAAAGGAGAGGATAACAAGCAAAAATTGTCAGATTACATGTATATGATAATCGCAAAACTCAACTTTTTTTAATAAGGAAAATGCTCTGCTTCATGATTACTATGAAACAAGTGAAATAATCTAGCATTGATAAGCTCACACAATTTGCATCCACTTGTTGAGTTAAATAAAATGCACAAATGTGTTACATTTTTGGCTTTAAATATATTCAAATCATGCATACTTACCCAAAAAAAAAATTGTATCAACTATTACGCAATTATAGACTATTATGCTTTTCAAAGAATCCGCTTTATGAAGAGTATTAAGGCTGTGAACAAGGTGCTCTGAATGAAGTACTCCATTTCTTTCTAGAAGTAGCTCAATATTATAAAAAGTTTTGTTGTCATCTTTCACCAATGATGTTTTCAGCATATTTCCAGTTTTCACTTCACGGAAGCTCTGTAGCATTACATTTAAACATTGAAAAGAATTCTCCTTCCATTATTGATGAATTCCTTCAAAAATATTTCAGGTACTATTTCTTCTACACATACAAGCACAGAAGGTCCCTGATATACTCCACTCACAAAAAAACTAACAGATTGTTAATCCTGCTACAACCCACATAAGGTAGTCTTTCTTGAGATACTCTTGTGTGTGTATTTTTTTTTTACTTTTTCTTTTCGGCGGGGGGAGGAGCATACTTCCAGCCTAATCTATAGAATGCTTTCATTTCAAAGAATATTTACTCTATACCTTATTCACATCCGATATCATATAAAACTGAGACTCAAATTTGTTATCATAGATTCGATTGTTAAGTAAAGGAATCTGAGGCTTCAGTTCAGCATCATCCTCCAGTTTGAATTTGTAACTGTAAACAAAAAAGCAGGAAATGATTATTATTCAAAATGTAATCAAGCATCATATAACTAGTTTCAAGAGATCAAACCCACGTTAATGTAAGAGCCAGAATCTGTTTTCCTGAGGGTAATTTGTCCCGATCTGCTGAAAGTGCATGCAGTTTGCAATCAATTGGACGATACGGAACTCTTATCTGAAATCATATTACAATAGGAAAAAGAGACCATGTAAGTATTTCACCTGCTTGAGGAAGTCAATCAAAGTGGCTAACATCCAAAAGTTAAAGAAAAATTTGACCTTGTTGAGCACAGCAGAAGGGACAAGTTTTTCAGTTGACAGAAGAGCTTCAGCATCAATCCTCACAGGTGCTTCACTTCCATCAAGAACTACTTCCTCTTTGCTGATGTTTATACCACGGAATGCGATCTGAGAATTTCAACCAAAGACCCAAGCAAAGGCATTATCACTGTCTTATTTGTCTCCCAATATATTTAAGCAGCAAACATAAAATTCTTCCAAGCAGTGTTTAGGGGAGCGCGAAGCGGTAAAAAGCGACAACGCCCCACTTCATGCTTTAAGCGAAGCGTGAGGCGAAGCGTTCGCCTCATTGAAGTGCAGCACAATTTAGAAGAAAAAAAATCAAAATAAATAGACAAAAGTCATAAGCAAAAATTCATATTAAAAAACTAGAAAAATGGTTTCCCCCTTTAGTTGTCTATCACAAATTAGACATACAATTGTTGTCCTATTGGTCTCAGTGGCGTTGAGTTTCTCGACCCTTTGACTTAGGATTAGTAAGTTCTATTTCTCGATGGGGCCATTACCAATCGCGGTTAACCCCCGGTCTGGCCGCCCCTGACGTAAGAAGAAGTATTATCCTTATGACCAAACAAGGATCAGCTTCTTACTTCTCATTTCTGCCACGTCATAACCGTCTTTAGTGCTTTATGTTTCAATGGTTTGGAACCATTCTTCCTTTCTTTATTATATCGGGGAATTTTTTCTCAGTTCATGTGTCTATCGCTCGCCCTATTCTCTCTCAATTGCCTATCATTTCTAGATGAGGGGGAGTCCCTTTGCAGTAGCTTCCAACACTTTAAGATTGACCTCCTCCTCAAGCATTTTCTACGGGATCCCTAAACCACCAGCCACCCCGACCTAATTCATGATAGGACCACCAACCTCCTGGTAAAATGCCTACGGCTAAAAACCACCGACATGTCAAGATCCAATTTCGAATTGGTTCTTGGTCCTAGCCAGAGACCACTGCGCCAGCGGTCCAACAAAGAGGCGAGATACGAAAGAAACCTCCCGCCATAAAGAAGAGATCGAAAGCCTGGGTCCCCTCGATCACCCTCCCTCTCCCTGTAGGTCGAGCTGAATTACATCCTCCCTCTCACCTGAACTGGTCGAGAGAGATGAACCCGCACCACATTTTTTCGAATCGAAAGACCCCGATCGTTCCAACGCGCCCTTGACCTATTTTGGTCAAGACCAAGAACCTATTTCTAAAGTGGAGCCTAGTTTAAGCAGTCATCTAGGGATAGAGATGGAGTCTCGCTCACTATTAATAATGACTTTGCCAGGTTCTAAGGAGGCTACTCTTCTTTTTTGTCGATTGAGACACTAAGTCTTTTCCCCACATTTTCATGTTGGGTCAGCCATTTTAATCGCAGATAAGATATAAGAAAACTAATCAAACATTATATTTTTTGTCACTATCAAGAAAAAATTCAAGAACATTTTAGTCATTGTTAAGAAATAAAACAATTTAGCGGTGTATATTTTAATCACTGTGAGGAAAAAAATTAAGCAACATATAATTTAAATAATCAAAGCTAAACAAGACAAACGAAAACAGAATAACGAACAAAGTGGAAAAAAGAAGAAAAATCATAGGTAGTTGCAGTAGAAGTAGTAGTAAGAAGAAGAAGAAGGAAGAACTAGGTAAGTCATCCCTATTTTTATTCTTTGAAATTGATCACTGATTACTTGGAAAAAATAAAAGCGTTGTTTTTCTCAATTCAGCCCTTCTGGTTGCATCGCGCTTCAAGTCCAGAAGCGGTCGCTTCTTTTTACATGCCTCGCTTCAGCCAACTGAAGCCGTGACCCTCGCTTCGCCGATTAAAGCGATGATGCGCTCGCTTTTCTGAACACTACTTCCAAGCACCTGTTCTCTTCCAGAAACTCCTGAGGATTGAATTGTCCAGGAGGGGGATGGAATTTTAATCATAACAACATAATTACCTTCAGCAGAGGATGGCCGGGTTTGAAACATAAATACCATTTTAAGAAGACTGTGCTATGTTTGCTGTGCATCTATGCTATCCTTCTTAATGGAGAAGGCAACAAGTAAGAATTCAGCATTCTGGATTATACAAGAAATTTTAAATTGCTATACTAACTACTCTTACATTTTTCTACATATAAGATGCACGACTAGGGAACACAATTCAATGAACAATTACTCTCTGCAATTATCTGAAACTCTTTACTTAAATTAAGATAGAAAGAATTTATGGTACTTCAACTTTTTAACTGTTTTCCTTCATTAACAGAACTCAATCCTCTTGACAAGTCACAAACTGACCTTACACAATTCAAATGGCAGGACTCCACATTAAGAGTCTACCAAAAGGAGGGTGTGAACAACTTTAATTGTTCAAAATCCCTCTCTTCTTAAGACTGGAAATGTTGGTCCAAGAAAAAAAAAGAACAAAAACGGATAGGGCAAAAAGAAGAAAAGAACAACAGCATGCCTCCTACTACAATCCTTTGGTCATCGAAATTTAATAATTCAGAACAGAAATATAAATATAGGAAGTTAAGAACCAATTTCTTTTATGTCATACTCGAAAATAACTACCTCAAAATCAACAATAGTTGTTTCATGACTGCCTATGCCGCTGGACCCAAATTGGGCTATTGCTAGTTCCATTGTCTGACCACCCTCCACTCGAAACGCAAAGTTTTTGGATGAAGGTGATGAAAATGTGGCCACGCTTTCCCACTTAATGGGCCTTTGCAATGGGGAGAGCTGTAGATTACGAGCACGTGATTGAGGTAACTTTACATCAGAACAACCCGATAAATCACGAGATATTTTACCTGAACAGTATCTATGAAGAATCTTCTAGCCGTATCAAACCCATATGTCCTCATGGTGGCCTCCACCCAGGTAGCACCAAATGGTACCTCAATAAATCTCCTTTCAATTTGGCCTGCACACAAGTGTACATGCAAAAAAGTTGACAATAACAAAGCAGTCAAAGGAAGAACATGCAACATCTACCTTGAAATGATTTTAAGAAACAAAATGAAGGTTTTGTTTGTGTCATTTGATTGTTCTGCTTAAACCCTAACACATTCACGTGGGAAATCTATACCCTGCTAAAATTTCTGCCACATTTTTTTCCAACTTTTTCCTTTGGGTTTCTACCCCCAAATGCACACCTGTTTACAACACATTATTGCAGTCAATATGAAGAAATAGGTTCTCACCGAAAATCTGGCCCATATCATACTAACACTATATCATCAGAAATTTTTATATTATCTGTAACTAAGTGCATCATGGAAATTATAGATTACCTGATTTCCATGGTTTGCAGCTTAAGCTATCAGCAGCATAGATAGTCTTTATGAACCTTTCACTTTGTCTGAACATTATTAATTCAATAATCATTTTTCAATTCTACTCTAGACCATTCAATTTGAGTAAATTAAGTACAAACTATTGAAAGAAGGATGCACATTTTCTTCGGACGAGAAACTCTACAGAAACGGCAGGACTATTGCTTCATGTGACTTAGCTGACAAGCCAATCTTCTACCAGCACCAAACGGTCAACAGAAGAGATCGTACTTGCAAAACCAACACCTCCAAGAAATATAATCAAGAACAGCTTTAATATTATTAGCAACACTAGAAATAGAGTTCTTCTCGCTTCCCCATCCCTCCACAACTGATCCTCCCTCTCTCTCTCATGCACTCACACCAAAATATGTAAGTGCAATATAGTCCACACCCACCACTTAAACACAGCCCCAGTAGTTGTTTCTCCAAACTTCAGCTGTACAAAGTTAAAATCCAAGCTTCTAAACATGTTCAAATTCAGTACAGATGATCCAAATCTTCCACAAGATAATCTGATGCTACAAAGTCCATTTGAAGAGCAAGAGATATGGTCCAGTGTCCTAGAGTGTGCTGGGGATAAAGCACCTGGCCCAGAATGGTTTCACAATGGCTTTTTTCAAACACTGTTGGAAGTAGTGAATACGGAGGTCATTCCTACTATTCAAAACTTCCACGAAAGAGACATATCTGAAAGAAGTTTCAATGCTACATATGTTGTGTTGATTCCAAGAAGGTGAGAGCTAAAGAATTGAAAGATTTCAGGCATATTAGTCTTATAGGCAGCATTTACAAGATTATCTCAAAATTGTTGACGAGAGACTCAAAAAAGTGATGCACAAGCTGGATAATGATCAACAAATGGCCTTTATAAAAGGGAGACAGATCATGGATGCCATTATTATAGCCAATGAATGTGTTGGCTCAACAATCAGAAACAAAAAGAACCTGGTGTCCTCTGCAAGCTAGCTATACAAAAGACCTTTGACCACTTGAACTGGAATTTCCTACTAAGACTATGATGAAAATGGGTTTTGGAGAAAAATGGGTCAACTGGATCTACTATTGCAACAGCACCATCAAGTTCTCAATCCTAGTCAATGGCTCACCCACTGGATTCTTCTCTTCTCAGAGAGGACTAAGGCTCCCCTTTTTTATTAATCATTCCATGGAGAATTATGACGAGAACTGCCCAATCAAATAGCTGGCTAACAGGTTTCAGAGTAGATTCAAGGGCCATCAATAACCTTGAAATCACTCATTTACTATACGCCGATGATACTTTAGTTTTCTGTGGAGCTGATAGAGGACAAATAAGATTTTTGAGGGTGATTATAATTCTTTTTGAAGCTATATCTGGGCTCCAAATTAACTGGAACAAGAGTTTTCTACATCCCCGTTGATGAGGACCCTGACATTCACAACTTGGCTAATATTCTGGGAGGAAGAACTGGTGTTCTGCCAACCATTTACCTTGGCATGCCCCTTGGTGCCAAAAGCAATTCCAAAGATATCTGGAATAGAGTCATAGAGAAGTGTGAGAAAAAACTGATTAATTGGAAGAGTCATTACTTATCTTTGGGTAATAGATTTATCTTGATTAACAGTGTGTTGGATGCATTAAAACTTATATGATGTCCATTTTTCGTGTTCCAACAAACGTGATAGATGCTCTTAGAAGAAACTTCCTTTGGCAAGGCAACTGTTATACCAGGAAGATACATTTGGTCAAATGGAAGTCAGTCTGGTGGTATAGAAATCAAGAACCTAAAGCTCAGAACCATAGTCTTTTGATGAAATGGTTATGGAGGTTCGGCTCGAATGAACAATCTCTCTGGAAAAAAGTAATTAGTCAAAAGTATGAAATGGATGGGGAATGGACAACCAAATTAGTCACTACACTTTATGGAGTCTGTCTATGGAGGTCTATCAGAAAATTGGGGGAAGAATTCACAAGTGTAATCATCAAGTGGGTAATGGTTCGAAAACATCTTTCTGGTAAGGTCAATGTCTAGTGAAGCAACTTTTCCCGACTATCTTCAGCCTGAATCAACAACAAGATGCCACGGTAGGAGAAGTCTGGGATGCTCATGGTTGGAATCTCAAAAAAAAAAATGATCCAAATCTTAAAGACATGACATCTCCAATTAGAGAGAGATTAAAGTGGACTGGTACTTTGTTTTCGTAAACACAATTATAGGAGGGCATGCAACCGGTCGGCTCCCAGTGCTTTGGTTTAGTGGTAAGAATGCAGGGTGTGGTATGTTAGTTAGGCACACATTACAGGTTCAAACCTGCAACAAATAAAAGCTTGGCATTTAAGTAGAGAAGGATATAGGACGGGGCTCATTATCCACAGACTTTGAACCACGTGTTACTGGCGCTCAGGATTTTCATTTACCAATAAAGTGGGGGAGAGAGAAGGGATGGAACCTGTTAACCAAAACACATGCGCAAAGTGGACATGCCCCTAGGAGTCAGATAAACTCATTGGCACAGGAGCTTTATGACGAACTTCTTAAAATACAAAAATAAAATTCAAACCTAAGTGGAGGAAGGTAACAAACGAGTTGGGGCAACATATAGTTCAATAGGAAACCAAGCGAAAATAAAACTAGTAAACTAATAGAACAAAATATGCTCTTCTCTCCGTTTTCACTGTTCTCTTAAAGACAATTATAAAGGGATAAAAATGGATTGGTACTTAAAACAGGATGCAACAAAGCAAATGATCCATAAGACCAAGCAAACATCACCCTACTGTAATACTGACACAGGTACCACTGAAGAGACATGGAAGAAATACAGAGAACAAATTGCACGAAAAAATTAGCAATATGATAATCACCTGGTACAAATGAAATTCCTTGGAAGGAAATTAGAGGGGGTCTACTTGTTACAATAGAGGGCTTTGTTATAGTCACTGGAATTCTGAAAAGTGGTCCTCGCCATGGTGCCTTGCTGTCTATGCCATATACTTCATAATAATGCAAGCCATCACTTAAATTGGTGGGGTCCACAACTATGCTGGAAGAATGAAGAGAAAAATATGTAAGTTTTTTCCCATAATGTACACCAATATAATCATCTAATCTCTTTTCTTGTTCTGTCTATACCTAGAATCATATCATGAGTTCAAATAAAAATCTTATATATATTATATGTGAAGAGAAATTGGAGTTGTCGTAAATGGCAATAGCCATGACTTAATAAAAGAATTCCTGAACACATAATACTCACTTCCTAAAGTAATAGAATAAACTATCACTATATCTACCATCCAAGTAAGACACCAACATGATTGGTTCCAGTGACATATTTAGACTTCATCTCATATTAATTGGCAAAAAACAGATGTTTGTACCAGAATAAGCTGTACAAATATGTGGAGGAGAATAAGATACCAAGCTAGCCCTTCACAAAGTATGCCTACTACTGAAACTGGTCACCAAAAACTTTGGTTCGGCTCAAAAATTCTAAGTCTGATTTGAGGCTATGAATTATCAAATCTGATTTGAGGCTATGAATTATCACAGGACTTTCTCTTCATCAACAAATCTTCACAGATACCAGAAAATGTGAGAACTGATCAGGAAACCACAACATCTTAACTGAAATTATCACATGAAAATAGATTTCACTTTCAAAGTAGGGAAAGGAACTGATATATAGTCAAGCCAGCCATTTAATGACTGCTTTGGCACTGACCAACAACAACCAAAGAAGCTTGTGTTGCTGCCTCAAAAATTGATCATCTATACAAGCCCAAAGGAAAATTGGCTAGGGCATAAATCCAGTTTGAAATATCCTAACTACATAGGTGACAACAGAAACGGTAATATAAAACATAAAACAACTAGTCCACAAGTTCTCCTTGGCACTTCCATGTGCATATGCAACATCAACTAACGTAAGGTTTCTTTTTCTTAAGATTTCAACAGTAAGACCTCTTGAACCAAGCAAGAAGCACACCAGCTCTTGAATCCACACTAACAAATAAGAGAACATTGTGTCTCCGCTTCATACTTAGCTATGGTAAAAGGATTTCATCCAGAATTATTTTGTTCACGTTCTCATTCCATCTTCAAAGCATCCTGCTTCCCCTTGATTTGTCACTGTGATCTGATCTTCTGCTTGTAAGTAGCACTTTCTTCTCTTTGGGCTGTAAATTATTTCCAAATGGATTCTTGTTTGTGTCTTGTATACTTGAGCAATTGTTAGCTGCACCTTTTAGCAATAGATACTAAAAACAAATCTCAAGATATTGAAAATATTTAGGATGACATCGACAGTGTTATCAAAGCACGCTTAAGCCCAGAAGCGAGGCTCAAAATGTGTTGAGCGCCTCGCTCGCTTTATGTGTGCTTCAGTGTCGTCATCAAGGTTCTAAGACAAACTTTTCCTTGACAATGAGCCTCTTATGAAGAATTGACACGAAACAATTGATATTTCACTTCATAACTAAAAAAAAATCAATTTCATTGGTCATATATTTGTCATAATGTTTATAATTATTAGTTTGGACTAAACATATATATTTGTATTTTTTTCTCCCTTTGCGCCTTTTTTAATTAAAGCCCACACTTTATTAGCGCTTTGCACTTAAAGCCCACACGGAACTTAGAGCTTTTTTGCGCTTTTCGCCTTTGATATCACTGGACATAGAGGAGGATTTCATCCCAACACCACATATTCTGCCAAAAACTAATATTTTCCCTGTTTCCTGCTCTACTGAACTACTTGCGTCATTATGTTTCTTTACATAAACAATGTCCATAAGAAGATGTGGCTATCATTGTTCATCAGGGAGTCCACCTCATTAGTTCCATATAGTCCCTTCTCAAGGACCCCTAAATATCTTCCCTACATTCCAAATGATAATGGGGATGTGATTACCTTCCAACTTATCGACGTGACACCTTTTTGCCTCGTCCTTTGAGCTGACAAGAAATTCCTTTGAAGTCTCTCCACTTATTTAGTAACACATGCAGGAGAGAGCACAAGAAGTGGACTTAGGTTGGATTTTCTATTACATACTCAATATTGACATCTAAGAACAACAAAAACATACCCAGTATAATCCCACAGCACTCACAATTGACACCATTGTGTGGAAAACTAACGAAATGATGTTACCAGCTAGCTCTTAAGGAGTTCCTGTGGTCATATGACATCAAATCATTTTGAGGTTGATTAGGATACAATAGCTTAAGGTCCTGTAGAGAAGTCTATTTAATCATTTGTGCACCATTTTTTCAGTGTTGAAAGGCCACAAGTATGACCTGCTGCAACTAAAGTAGTACCACATAGCTTAAAATATAAAGATGTTTCCAGCACCTCCCTCGGAATAATCAGCAGACAAGCAAACTGGAAGAAACCAACCCATCATTGAGGTAGCCACAAATTTGTGCATTTGGCAATTCAAAAGCAATTATGAAAGATCACACATTCAGAGAGCTATAAATGGACAGAGGAACTGAAAAATAAGAAAATAAATGATTTATATTTAATTTAATCATCTAATCAGAAATCAGAATAGATAGGATAGCTGAGTAACCTGAAGCTGCGCCCATTATGGGTGAGGAGGAGGTAGTCAGGAGCTCTCACCACTGCCTCTCCAGTAGAATGCAACTCAATGCACTCTTCAAAAGGAACCAATTGGTCTAAGTTATTTGCATCTTCATGGAACTTCGGTGCTATTTCTACTGTCCACTGGGGAAAGAATGCTATCAGCCTACGAGGCTAGCAACATAATAATAAAAAAAAAGCATAACCGACTAAATGACATCTACACCAAATGTCCTTTCAGCTGGCTTTGCATTTAAAACAGATATGAGCCTTTTCTGCATCAATTTACTTAACACAATACAGAGAAGTAGCTCAAACCATTTTCAAGAATTTCATGTGTTCCCCTGAAATCAGCAGAATCAACTATCCCCATCGGATTCTACATTTCTCCATCACACACAATATGGTTTTATTCTGAAAACATACATTAAAAGGAGGTAGAGACTCACAGCAAGATGACTAGTTACATAGTAATAAGGAACCATATGAACGCGTCAAAGTTGACTGCCTTGACACTAAAAAGAATAGCACAAAAGATATTTATTATTCGGCTTTGCCTCACTCTACCTGAAACATCGAAAACCTAACTCCACTCAAAGACCGGGTATCTACTAAATCAATTTGCAAACCTTTCATCCAGTCTGTTGGTCTTTAAAAGCTTTAGGCATACATAGATGCCTCTAGAAAGGTATAGAGGTTTCCACTTCCACTGTGGCAACTCTACTCTACTTCTGTTCTTTTCTTTGACCGCAGTAGAGTATTAAATTGGCAACTTATAAATAAGAATTCTNGAGTTCCAGTCTGGGTGTGGAAGAACTGTGAGGGTCACGACAAAAATAAGAAAGGATCAGAGTCTGTTTTATCAGTGACGTGATGCTGAAGTGGATAATCTGTGTAGAATTGTATCAACTTGTATTTATGGCAATGGCAAGGAGCTATGATAGCAATAGGCTGCTGTTTCTGTAGGAAAACTTGTAGGCTCCAGGTATTTCTAGGATCGCGACAAACAAAGAGACAGTGGCCCGAGGCATTTGTGATGCGTGGGTCAAAGTGTAAAGCTTAGGCACATGAATAAGAAGGAAAGAATTTTGACAACCAACTGTCACAATCACATCTACAGAGTTCTAATTGTGATTTCTCTAATTTTGCCTAACTTACAAGCGAATACCATCGTTTAAGGTTCCAATAGAAAGAAGGACGAGAGTCAGTTGGGGGTAACTCAGTCCACCCAAGAGGATTGAAGCATGAGGTTATCAACTTAGATATTCCAGGTTCTATCTAATTTATTGGGTTTAACTTCAACTACTATACAACAACTTGGGCTCAGACCCAAGCAAAGTGGAGTGAGGGCTTGAGGCTATATGAATCCCAACTTCCTCTTTAAGCTCATTTCAAATTATCAGCATACTACATAGAATAAAAGTGAAATATAAGTTCTTTATATTTAGAACTACTATAAATAATTAATAAAGGAATATACCAAGGGGCGTTAGAGGAAGCCTTACTATAATAAGACATTAAATCTTATCTAAACTACTTGCTCCAGGCCCCAGGGTACTCAGAGACTCCAAAGATGCCAAATAAATATTGTTGAACCTTCATAACAGATCATTGTCACACCATAAATTATTCAGCCTTCATACAACAAAACTACACCTCGACTCCATATTTTGGGGTCAGCTATATGAATCTTTGGCATGCTTGACAAACAGAAGTTAGAGCATTAATCTCACCTCTGTAGATTGGTGACAATATAAAGGCTCCCTAAGGTAGATGCCTCGAGACGTAGCAGCTGCAAAATATAGCATTTCTGATCAGAATGAACACATCCTTTGATCAGACCAGAAATAATGGTGATAATAATACACAAACTTTTTAAGTTAAAGCAACTGTTATATTACCCCAAAGAACCAAAAAGACAACACTTATTCATCTTTGATAAACCTCCTTTTTGATACGGTATTCACCATTTGTAAAAGCTTAGGGAAAATGGTTTGCGGCATCATGAAGGGTTACAAAGAAATACAGACATGCACGAAACACAGATATGAGCACACACACACATACTTACACGAAGTTGGTTTGCTTGTGATGCCAGCCTGCTTAATTTTTACTTGATACCACACACAGGGAAGATTTTGCACCTTTTGCATGTAGTCATAAGCCCTGCAACGATGTTCAAGATATTAATCATAAACGGATCAATGGTCATGCTAAAGATCAAAAGTCACAAGGAAGCAGTAAACCTAACTTGTCAACTTGCATGACTCCCTGTCCAGCGGTTAATTTTTCTTCTGGTAAAGCACCTATGGGTATAGATGTATTTTCAAGAGCCTTCCGTACAGTGTATGGACTAACAGGAATACCTTCCGCCTGCAGGTCACAGACTTGCAGTCAAAAAGAAAACAAGAGACACCGTATCAAAGGTCCAAAACATTTGAATTACCTTCATAGCACTGACGATTAAAGCCACACCTCCACAAGCAGAAGGAGATGACATTGATGTTCCGTTCATTAACATGCGTCTTTGAAGGGTCCATGTGGGCACAGGGGCCACCGCACCACCAGGGGCACTTATGGAGACACCAAGATCACCATCCACAGTGGGTCCCCGACTAGACCTGCGAACTCTTGGAGCTAATTTTGTACTCCACACTCTAACTAGGACAGAGGAACAAAGTATCCCAAAAGTTCCTAAATCTCGAATTGGAAAAGGGAGAAACCATTAAATAAGGTACATACCAGGTGTATTCAAGGCCTTCAGTAGGTGGCTCAACTAATAAGTGAGCACCAGCAGCCATAGCTGGAGAAACATATGCACCTACTCCAATTATGCTTGAACTTGTGCCACCAGGTGCACCCACAGTAGTCAAAGCTGGCCCATTATTGCCAGCACTACTGACAAATATTAGGCGGTGTTTGTTGACCACCTAAAATATTTCACCAGATGGTCAACCGATTAACAGATTTCTCATGCACTGAACTACCACAAAGTGATCATACAAAGGCAACGAACATTACCTCATTGACAAGGTCAACAAAGCGACCATAGTCTGGCAGCAGTGTAGGTTCTCCGTACCTCATATTGATGAGATCACATTTATGCTGTCCACAAAATAGAAGTATGCACATCTCAACAATGATTAAAAATCAACATAGAAACTACCCGCAAACCACAGTTTTTTATTGTCAATACACATCTATTCAGAGCATTTTAAGTCATCACTTGACAAGAATGAAAACCGCGGAGGTAATGTAGGGTCACGTGACACTCACCGAGGTTGTTAGACGTCAGAGAGCCGGATATTATAAGACTGACATGAACTTGCATGTCTATGCCAAGCATACAGGCTTTTTAGCCCAAAGTACTAGCCTTTACAGCAAGACTTAGCATTTCGCATCTTAGTCAATCGGATAGTCCACTGTAAAAATATTTCTAATAAAACCTTACTTACTTAACCCACAAACACGGCCCACAGTTTAAAGCCAGGGACAAGCTCACCACTGTAGCGAGAATTTGGGTTGTGCGTTGGTTCGACAATATCCGAATTCCAAGCCAAAAGTTATTCCAGCTGAAAACCAGTTTTGAGACTTGAACAGCTGTACCAGTCTGCCCACAAATGGTTATTTGAGCATTTACAAAAATTATATCCTTCATGAGCAGTGAATTCAACCACTTCTCTCTCACCCTTCCCTTTCCTTAAAAAAATAAGTAGGCATCTGGCCATAGATTCCAAATATTTGTCACTTTTGTTGGAATTGTGTTTGGTTATACTTTTTGCAAAGGATATTTGAAATATTGTTCATGCTTGAATGTACTTAAATACAACTTCATAAGTGAAAAGTAAGTTGGACAAGGTTACAAGTTGTTCCCAAATTTGAAATACAACTTCAAGTTGGATTTTGAAATTTTCGCAGCCAAACTAGTATTCACTATAAAGTGAAAAAAGAAGGGTCAAACGGGTTCTTAGTTTATTCATGATATGTTCCTATCACCTAAGAACGAAATAAACTCACAATCTCAATTTACTTCTTCTCACAAATAACTTTCAAATTCAACTACCTATTACTTAACTCTCTTACATACTAAGCTTCTCTCTTTCAATTTCAATTTATAAGGCTATAAATCGATTATATCACGTAAGCTCCGGAGATCAAAACGTTCTTCTGAATCTCAAAGTTGAGCGGTTGAATAAATATCAACATTATTGTATATTGGATGTTTAAAAAAATTAAATTGCAATTTGACTGTTATAGCACCAAATTCGTACATGTTTGGAATTTTTTAATTTTCTTTAAATTGTGCTCTTCACTTCACTTAATGTTTTTTGCTTCAAGCCCATGTACTTGTCGATTTTTGTGTTTGTTTCTTGCAGAGAAACAAGAAGGACGTTAATCACCTCTAGACCAATTGTAAAGTAACCTCTAGACTGTGGCAGCTGATGCCAAAACTGCTCCTATAAGCTATACCACGCCGAATACCAATGAAAGACTTCCTATGGTGCAGGAGAATAAGAGGCAAAAGACCCAAAGGAAACATAGCATGATATTCCATTCGACAAGATGTATGTGGACACTATGGAGTTAAGAAATTCTGAATCTAAAAGCAAAGAGAAAATCAATTAGACAATTGCGTAGAACTATAGTATTTTGATTTTATTCTTGAGTGGAAAAGGCACGTCTCCCTACTTGTATAGATGATTGGTTGAAGTTTGGTGAAAAAAACTCTTTCATATGCCTCTTCTATACTAGGCAATTTTATTTTTTGACCAGCCTTATACGCTACTCATCATTTGGCAATAAAATATGTTCATTTAAATAAAAATAGTGGCCAAATCTATAAATCAGCCAAAAGATTTTCAGGCCACTAGTTTCATTTAAACACAGCAAACTCTATCCAGAGCTCAGAAGATAAAACCTGAAAGTTCAATGCAGATTTTTTTCCATTTGATGTCAATGGGAACATGGATTGATCTGTTAGCTCCTGAGTAATTAAGAGGAGCCCAACTCAGGCTGCCTGACAACAATTCAACTTTTGAAAAAAAAAAGTAGCATTTCAAGGGGGCATCTCGCTTGAATTACATGATACCAACCCTGAACTGAACACACGCCCCATTCTTTTGCATATAGGTATGCATCATGCAATTGCTCATCTGATGCCCTATCAGAGAGCCTTATCCTCATAACTGATATAAAACCTCAGAAATCTGAAATGAAAAAGTAACTCTATTATAGAAGACAACCACTGTTGGGTAATATTAACCACCTATGACCTACCCTGCATCTATATACTAAGAGATTAGAGAGCGAAGGGTAAGGAATGGGATTTACTCTGCTTCCTGGAGTTGACACGCTAATCTAGCAATACGGCTAACCAGGTCCTTATAATTGTAAAAGATACTGTGCATGCAAGACCTTTAAGAAGATTATCCACCTATTAATTCTTTAAAGTGAGTATGGAAGTTCAGAGAATTACACCGTCCATCCAAGACAGAAAAATAAATATAAGTATTGTGTGACAAAGACAATTAATCTGTCAGATATACACAACAGAACTATATTGTTGGTATGATCCTCAATTTCAACCAAACCTAAATTTGCAGCAATACAATATTAAATACAGTCAGCACATCTTTTTACACAAGTTTCTGCACCCAAAGTGCATGTTTATTCAAAGCTAAACAGTTATTATTGTGAAACGTGTGGAGAAACACCTCAAAGATATAAAGCTAGAGCACAGTAACAACCAAATGAAGGAGATAACAATAGTCAACTCCTCATTACTATGTGGTGATTCCTTTAGTTTAGGTACTTTTGACGACCCCCAAAAGTAATGACCCAAATACTTAGCTAGCGTTTGGCCATAGATCCCAAATATTTTTGGCAAGTCATTCTTAGCTGAAATTTCACCATGTGTTAGATCATAGTTTATGGTGGGCGATGTTTGATATTTTAAAGAAATATTTATACTCATAAGTTTTAAAAACTATCATTTTATAATGAACATGTTCTGTGATAAAAATTGGAACTCATAGATTATAAGTTACAACCTGCTTATAAACAATTTCACAATCAGTGTAGGAACTACTGCTGGTTTCTCAAATCACGAGGGAGCATACAATATCTTTATATTTACCACAAACAAATCATAAGTTGAGTGAGTTCCTTCATGGTGCTTTTATCAAGCTTGTCAAGTTGGGATTAATAAATGAAGGGGTGTTTCTATAGAACTTCCCAAAAAAGAGAATTTGGCACAAACCTAGTTTTTTCTAGTTTTTGGGAATTTGGGTTTTTTCCGAAAATATTTGCCAAAAAAATGACAATTTGTATGGGCCAAACACTTTTTGCCAAGTTTTTTCCCAAAAATACATCTACTTTTTATCGTCAAACAGGTCCTTAATCTAATATTGCATAGAAACACACCTAATGTATCAACACCTGCATGCCAAAAGCCCTAAACCTAGAAAAAGAGAAGCATGAAAGAGTCGTGGAGACTGGAGAGACTGCATAGATGAAAAAGAAGGAAAAATTTAATTACCAAAACAAATATTGGCTTTGTTTGATAAATGGTGAAGAAGGTAATGATCAAGTTTCTAAGTTTCTACAATTAAAAGATAACACCCACACAGAATTTAAAGCAGGGATCACCGGAAATTTAAGAACTACCATTGCAGGAAGAAGAGAAGCAAGAAAAGGCCACGGGAGAGATGATGACCTAATAGTAAAAATGATATAATGATGAATAGGCCCTACCTCTACAGCTGCAATCAAGGCCCTAGTCAAACCAGTTCCTGTTTCCATAGAACCCAACCGTGAATCCCCAATTTTACAAGACACAATTTGTGCTCCAGGTGCAACTCCATTTAGTAAAGGTTCCTTCAAAAAGAACAAGCATTACATAAACACATCTTAATATAGTATCAGGTTAGTTAAATCTAGTGCTAGACAAGCACCAGTGTAATGGAAATGTTGCCAACAGAAATATTATTCTACCTCCGGGTGGAAGGCAGCGGCAATACCAGCAACGTGTGTGGCATGTGGGGAACTATCTGTCACGATACTTAATATATTCCTTTCATTGTAGACATTTAGCACACATGTACAGGCATCCAATTTACTAAAAACTCCATGCTTTTGTTCAAGCCTACAAAGTCAGTAGCTCAAACAATGAAACTCCAAACAGTAAAAGCAGTAGATATTGATTACTACTGTTTCTAGCAGCCAGTCATACCTGTAATTAGTTAAAGGAACAAAATCTGCAAGCTTTCCACATCCTGATTCATCCTCAAGACTCTGTGTGTCCAAAGCAGCTCTCCAAAGCTCCCCATCATGCCATACGACAGCATCAATAACTGGTCCCTTGTCATCGTAGCTCTATGACAGATATCAGATTTAGCAATGGAAACCGAAAATACAACTTTTTGGTTAAGGACTTGGAAATGAATCAGTACAAAATGGTACCGACATCAGCTTGCTTGCGCAGAAGATCAACTCTATTCTGGAGGTCTTCACGGACCATTTTCAAGTGCGCACCTTCGACTTTTGTGTGCTTCTGCAGAATTGGTAATATTATGTTCAGCGAAGTTACATCAAAGTAAAATTAGATAACTAGAACAACAAACTCGAAAAAAACAGAGCATTCCCCGCATATGTAAAGCAATGGCTAATGAGTTGGAACATTTTAGATAAACCAGTGGACTTTAAACCTATGTTTATTAACTTATGCAATTGAGTGCTTACAGACGTATGAGCCAAGGAATTAATGATAAATTGCTTTTACAGAAACTCTGATTAGATATAATTAATAGCACCGCATTTACCTTTAACAAAATGAACACAATGAGTAAGTACTCCTAATAAACAGCTAATTAGAATGTCATGCGATATTTTAAAGCAATAAAGATCCTTGATTCTTTTTCTAACACAATAAGATCAAAACCCTTTTCTAGTATATCAAAACCCTTTTCTAGTACGATATATTTAGATCAAAACCCTATCAAAGTAGTCCAACTGCATAAGACAACCTCATCTGATTAGTTTCACTGAGCAATCTAATCAGCTCTCATATTAGTCAAAATGCTCCTATTTCACCTGTTAAGCTTTATGTTAAGATGGAAAGCATAACCAACTTCACATTAGACCTCAACATAGGCCGAATCAAAAAAATATTAGGCTAGGCTGTCAACTGTCACCATGGCTGAATCGGGTATCTGTGCAAATTAAGGTTCAACACCATAGTTGTACGCCTTTACCTTTAAGATTTGGTGAACTTGGTTGCATTTTGAACATTTATAAAATTCATGTCAATTGTTTTAGTAGATCTTTGAAACACTTGGTGCCCAAATATGTGATCTCTGGCATGGGCACCTAAGTCCGATGGTTTATTTTCTTTCTTAAGGGTTCTTTGAGAATTAACCTTCATAAGTTACAATAGATAAGTGGCTAACTTTTCTCTCTTTCTTTTCAGTATCGTGAGTTGACATGCAGACATGGCAAGAATTTTGTGTCTTGAGACTGTGAGTCTCATCTCTAGAATTAATTTGTTAGCATTCCACAAGCTCTGATCATAGAAAAAGGATACAACCAAGACATGTGGTGGTTACAAGCTACCTAAAATGTACTTAAGATAAGGAAAGCCGTCCTTCCTCTCTAGCATGGTAAGAGTTTGACCTTTTAGGGTGGTTCAGTAGGGTGTACAAGAGTAATGTTAAAATAGAGTGGATAGTAATGCTTGCACTAATCATGCATAGATTATTTCTAATGCATTTTTTGGTTTGGTGTTACTGAAAACAGCATGCATTGTATATTTTTAAAAAACAACGTACTTACAAAGATACCCTCCACAAATATGGTGGAAAAGATGAAAAACAGGTTTTGAGGGGCAATTGGGTGTTTGACCATGCTAATGCATTCATCAACCGCCTTGTATAACTAATACCAGGGATTTTCATATATTAGCTATACACTCCACAATACACAATAGAATGTATAATTGATGCTTGCATCAGCAAGCATCAGTTATACATGGCATGAGAAGTGTACCAAATAAGGTACTACTAATACACAAAGCTTATGCATGCATTATTTTTGCTAATACACTCTATCAAACCACTCCTTAGATATAATAGGACTATCTAATTTGACGTACTCAGAAGCAAGCTCTAAAGGTTTCTTTTTGTATGACCTTCTCTTGCTTTACAGTGTTGCTTAAATAATATGACTAAAGAATTTACAAGTTTCTTCATCATTATACAATTGAAGATGCTCACTGCAAATAAGTTGATGACCTCTACATTTGCAATTTATCAAAATATGAGGTTATTGAAGGAAATAATCACAGAGATGGTGGAGAACCTTATCAAATTGATCAAGCTGCTTTACAGCCTCTGCTATTGCTTCTTGATTTTCCTCATCCCACCTTCTCTTTCGTTCTTTCTGCAAATAAGAAGAGTTTATAGAAAGAAAATACTTTAGAATCCCTCAAGAAAGAAATCAACTACTAACCCTCAGTCCCAAAAAAGTTGGGGTTTGAACTTAACTTAAAAAGAAATTCAAGAAAAAAATAAATTATAAATACTAGTATAAAGCAAAGAACCAGAATATAAAGAGAATGGCAACCAGAATTACCTTTACTCGAGAGGTCAGTGTATCAGTAAAGAGCTCATACACCAATTTGCAGCCAACATGCCACTGACCAGATGGATTCTTCCATGAAGAATTTATGACAAGAGAAGCCCCTACAAAATAATAAATATATGAAGTATTTATGTTGCATACTGATAGAAACATAAGTTTTATATTGGATAAAAGAGAGAGACAAGTATCTCGTATCTCCAAATTAATTTTTCTGCATATAAAAGATATTACAACATATCAACACATCACTGGATCTATTATGTATATAATAGCTAACTATAGCTATTTCATAACCATTTAGAATAAAGAGACATAACTTCTAGTAACTATTAAGATTACATTAGTCAAAATTATCATCAGCTAGTTATCATTCAGTTAGTTAGTCTATTAGTTATTCAATTAGTTAGTGGCAGCTGCAGTATCCAGCTCATTGACAGCTGTAAGGTAGTTACTAGTCAGATATTTTTGTTTCCTCCTTATATAAGTACACACACACTTGTAATGGAATTGATTGATTGTTTTTCCCCAAATTCCTTCCTCCTTCACTTCCATTCTCATGGATTGAGGCTGTGATATTGGTTTATCCTTCTGTGCAGTCCTCTTGACAGTAACTATAATGAATTTCCAAATAACTGCTAATAACGTAAGAAACTGCCCAATACTCTATGTGTGAGAACTCCACAAATTTGAGATGCAGATCATTATCTTCACCTATCTTTCTTCGTTTCTTCCTCCTTGAGTAAGTATGGAAGATACGTGGCATATCATATACAAATGAATCAAGAGTTTGTAGACTCATAGTACCTTTTGGTACTTCAAAAGCAAGCAAGATTCGAAATGTAAATGTCATGGTCCCTTGTCATAGAGTTTTGGAAAATGTCGGAGCAATGCAATTAAAAAGAAGTGGTTTGTAGAAGGATGCACGAGAGTAGTTTATTTCCCTTTCAACTGCATACACTCAGATGTCCTGAGATCACATTACCAATCAAAAAAGTTGAAGGCATTCCTGAATCTGACTAAATCTTTCCATAATGAGAAATGATATAGGTCTTTCTTTCCTTTTTAAAGTTCATAAATGACGAAGGTCTATTATATATATTATATGTGAAGAGAAATTGGAGTTGTCGTAAATGGCAATAGCCATGACTTAATAGAAGAATTCCTGAACACATAATACTCACTTCCTAAAGTAATAGAATAAACTATCACTATATCTACCATCCAAGTAAGACACCAACATGATTGATTCTAGTGACATATTTAGACTTCATCTCATATTAATTGGCAAAATACAGATGTTTGTACCAGAATAAGCTGTACAAATATGTGGAGGAGAATAAGATACCAAGCTAGCCCTTCACAAAGTATGCCTACTACTGAAACTGGTCACCAAAAACTTTGGTTCGGCTCAAAAATTCTAAATCTGATTTGAGGCTATGAATTATCAAATCTGATTTGAGGCTATGAATTATCACAGGACTTTCTCTTCATCAACAAATCTTCACAGATACCAGAAAATGTGAGAACTGATCAGGAAACCACAACATCTTAACTGAAATTATCACATGAAAATAGATTTCACTTTCAAAGTAGGGAAAGGAATTGATATATAGTCAAGCCAGCCATTTAATGACTGCTTTGGCACTGACCAACAACAACCAAAGAAGCTTGTGTCGTTGCCTCAAAAATTGATCATCTATACAAGCCCAAAGAAAAATTGGCTAGGGCATAAATCCAGTTTGAAATATCCAAACTACATAGGTGACAACAGGAACGGTAATATAAAACATAAAACAACTAGTCCACAAGTTCTCCTTGGCACTTCCATGTGCATATGCAACATCAACTAACGTAAGGTTTCTTTTTCTTAAGATTTCAACAGTAAGACCTCTTGAACCAAGCAAGAAGCACACCAGCTCTTGAATCCACACTAACAAATAAGAGAACATTGTGTCTCCGCTTCATACTTAGCTATGGTAAAAGGATTTCATCCAGAATTATTTTGTTCACGTTCTCATTCCATCTTCAAAGCATCCTGCTTCCCCTTGATTTGTCACTGTGATCTGATCTTCTGCTTGTAAGTAGCACTTTCTTCTCTTTGGGCTGTAAATTATTTCCAAATGGATTCTTGTTTGTGTCTTGTATACTTGAGCAATTGTTAGCTGCACCTTTTAGCAATAGATATTAAAAACAAATCTCAAGATATTGAAAATATTTAGGATGACATCGACAGTTTTATCAAAGCACGCTTAAGCCCAGAAGCGAGGCTCAAAATGTGTTGAGCGCCTCGCTCGCTTTATGTGTGCTTCAGTGTCGTCATCAAGGTTCTAAGACAAACTTTTCCTTGACAATGAGCCTCTTATGAAGAATTGACACGAAACAATTGATATTTCACTTCATAACTAAAAAAAAATCAATTTCATTGGTCATATATTTGTCATAATGTTTATAATTATTAGTTTGGACTAAACATATATATTTGTATTTTTTTCTCCCTTTGCGCCTTTTTTTAATTAAAGCCCACACTTTATTAGCGCTTTGCACTTAAAGCCCACACGGACCTTAGAGCTTTTTTGCGCTTTTCGCCTTTGATATCACTGGACATCGAGGAGGATTTCATCCCAACACCACATATTCTGCCAAAAACTAATATTTTCCCTGTTTCCTGCTCTACTGAACTACTTGCGTCATTATGTTTTTTTACATAAACAATGTCCATAAGAAGATGTGGCTATCATTGTTCATCAGGGAGTCCACCTCATTAGTTCCATATAGTCCCTTCTCAAGGACCCCTAGATATCTTCCCTACTTTCCAAATGATAATGGGGATGTGATTACCTTCCAACTTATCGACGTGACACCTTTTTGCCTCGTCCTTTGAGCTAACAAGAAATTCCTTTGAAGTCTCTCCACTTATTTAGTAACACATGCAGGAGAGAGCACAAGAAGTGGACTTAGGTTGGATTTTCTATTACATACTCAATATTGACATCTAAGAACAACAAAAACATACCCAGTATAATCCCACAGCACTCACAATTGACACCATTGTGTGGAAAACTAACGAAATGATGTTACCAGCTAGCTCTTAAGGAGTTCCTGTGGTCATATGACATCAAATCATTTTGAGGTTGATTAGGATACAATAGCTTAAGGTCCTGTAGAGCAGTCTATTTAATCATTTGTGCACCATTTTTTCAGTGTTGAAAGGCCACAAGTATGACCTGCTGCAACTAAAGTAGTAGCACATAGCTTAAAATATAAAGATGTTTCCAGCACCCCCCTTGGAATAATCAGCAGACAAGCAAACTGGAAGAAACCAACCCATCATTGAGGTAGCCACAAATTTGTGCATTTGGCAATTCAAAAGCAATTATGAAAGATCACACATTCAGAGAGCTATAAATGGACAGAGGAACTGGAAAAATAAGAAAATAAATGATTTATATTTAATTTAATCATCTAATCAGAAATCAGAATAGATAGGATAGCTAAGTAACCTGAAGCTGCGCCCATTATGGGTGAGGAGGAGGTAGTCAGGAGCTCTCACCACTGCCTCTCCAGTAGAATGCAACTCAATGCACTCTTCAAAAGGAACCAATTGGTCTAAGTTATTTGCATCTTCATGGAACTTCGGTGCTATTTCTACTGTCCACTGGGGAAAGAATGCTATCAGCCTACGAGGCTAGCAACATAATAATAAAAAAAAAGCATAACCGACTAAATGACATCTACACCAAATGTCCTTTCAGCTGGCTTTGCATTTAAAACAGATATGAGCCTTTTCTGCATCAATTTACTTAACACAATACAGAGAAGTAGCTCAAACCATTTTCAAGAATTTCATGTGTTCCCCTGAAATCAGCAGAATCAACTATCCCCATCGGATTCTACATTTCTCCATCACACACAATATGGTTTTATTCTGAAAACATACATTAAAAGGAGGTAGAGACTCACAGCAAGATGACTAGTTACATAGTAATAAGGAACCATATGAACGCGTCAAAGTTGACTGCCTTGACACTAAAAAGAATAGCACAAAAGATATTTATTATTCGGCTTTGCCTCACTCTACCTGAAACATCGAAAACCTAACTCCACTCAAAGACCGGGTATCTACTAAATCAATTTGCAAACCTTTCATCCAGTCTGTTGGTCTTTAAAAGCTTTAGGCATACATAGATGCCTCTAGAAAGGTATAGAGGTTTCCACTTCCACTGTGGCAACTCTACTCTACTTCTGTTCTTTTCTTTGACCGCAGTAGAGTATTAAATTGGCAACTTATAAATAAGAATTCTAGTCTGGGTGTGGAAGAACTGTGAGGGTCACGACAAAAATAAGAAAGGATCAGAGTCTGTTTTATCAGTGACGTGATGCTGAAGTGGATAATCTGTGTAGAATTGTATCAACTTGTATTTATGGCAATGGCAAGGAGCTATGATAGCAATAGGCTGCTGTTTCTGTAGGAAAACTTGTAGGCTCCAGGTATTTCTAGGATCGCGACAAACAAAGAGACAGTGGCCCGAGGCATTTGTGATGCGTGGGTCAAAGTGTAAAGCTTAGGCACATGAATAAGAAGGAAAGAATTTTGACAACCAACTGTCACAATCACATCTACAGAGTTCTAATTGTGATTTCTCTAATTTTGCCTAACTTACAAGCGAATACCATCGTTTAAGGTTCCAATAGAAAGAAGGACGAGAGTCAGTTGGGGGTAACTCAGTCCACCCAAGAGGATTGAAGCATGAGGTTATCAACTTAGATATTCCAGGTTCTATCTAATTTATTGGGTTTAACTTCAACTACTATACAACAACTTGGGCTATACAACAACTTGGGCTCAGACCCAAGCAAAGTGGAGTGAGGGCTTGAGGCTATATGAATCCCAACTTCCTCTTTAAGCTCATTTCAAATTATCAGCATACTACATAGAATAAAAGTGAAATATAAGTTCTTTATATTTAGAACTACTATAAATAATTAATAAAGGAATATACCAAGGGGCGTTAGAGGAAGCCTTACTATAATAAGACATTAAATCTTATCTAAACTACTTGCTCCAGGCCCCAGGGTACTCAGAGACTCCAAAGATGCCAAATAAATATTGTTGAACCTTCGTAACAGATCATTGTCAATCCATAAATTATTCAGCCTTCATAAACAAAACTACACCTCGACTCCATATTTTGGGGTCAGCTATATGAATCTTTGGCATGCTTGACAAACAGAAGTTAGAGCATTTATCTCACCTCTGTAGATTGGTGACAATATAAAGGCTCCCTAAGGTAGATGCCTCGAGACGTAGCAGCTGCAAAATATAGCATTTCTGATCAGAATGAACACATCCTTTGATCAGACCAGAAATAATGGTGATAATAATACACAAACTTTTTAAGTTAAAGCAACTGCTATATTACCCCAAAGAACCAAAAAGACAACACTTATTCATCTTTGATAAACCTCCTTTTTGATCCGGTATTCACCATTTGTAAAAGCTTAGGAAAAATGGTTTGCGGCATCATGAAGGGTTACAAAGAAATACAGACATGCACGAAACACAGATATGAGCACACACACACATACTTACACGAAGTTGGTTTGCTTGTGATGCCAGCCTGCTTAATTTTTACTTGATACCACACACAGGGAAGATTTTGCACCTTTTGCATGTAGTCATAAGCCCTGCAACGATGTTCAAGATATTAATCATAAACGGATCAATGGTCATGCTAAAGATCAAAAGTCACAAGGAAGCAGTAAACCTAACTTGTCAACTTGCATGACTCCCTGTCCAGCGGTTAATTTTTCTTCTGGTAAAGCACCTATGGGTATAGATGTATTTTCAAGAGCCTTCCGTACAGTGTATGGACTAACAGGAATACCTTCCGCCTGCAGGTCACAGACTTGCAGTCAAAAAGAAAACAAGAGACACCGTATCAAAGGTCCAAAACATTTGAATTACCTTCATAGCACTGACGATTAAAGCCACACCTCCACAAGCAGAAGGAGATGACATTGATGTTCCGTTCATTAACATGCGTCTTTGAAGGGTCCATGTGGGCACAGGGGCCACCGCACCACCAGGGGCACTTATGGAGACACCAAGATCACCATCCACAGTGGGTCCCCGACTAGACCTGCGAACTCTTGGAGCTAATTTTGTACTCCACACTCTAACTAGGACAGAGGAACAAAGTATCCCAAAAGTTCCTAAATCTCGAATTGGAAAAGGGAGAAACCATTAAATAAGGTACATACCAGGTGTATTCAAGGCCTTCAGTAGGTGGCTCAACTAATAAGTGAGCACCAGCAGCCATAGCTGGAGAAACATATGCACCTACTCCAATTATGCTTGAACTTGTGCCACCAGGTGCACCCACAGTAGTCAAAGCTGGCCCATTATTGCCAGCACTACTGACAAATATTAGGCGGTGTTTGTTGACCACCTAAAATATTTCACCAGATGGTCAACCGATTAACAGATTTCTCATGCACTGAACTACCACAAAGTGATCATACAAAGGCAACGAACATTACCTCATTGACAAGGTCAACAAAGCGACCATAGTCTGGCAGCAGTGTAGGTTCTCCGTAACTCATATTGATGAGATCACATTTATGCTGTCCACAAAATAGAAGTATGCACATCTCAACAATGATTAAAAATCAACATAGAACTACCCGCAAACCACAGTTTTTTATTGTCAATACACATCTATTCAGAGCATTTTAAGTCGTCACTTGACAAGAATGAAAACCGCGGAGGTAATGTAGAGTCACGCGACACTCACCGAGGTTGTTAGACGTCAGAGAGCCGGATATTATAAGACTGACATCAACTTGCATGTCTATGCCAAGCATATAGGCTTTTTAGCCCAAAGTACTAGCCTTTACAGCAAGACTTAGCATTTCGCATCTTAGTCAATCGGATAGTCCACTGTAAAAATATTTCTAATAAAACCTTACTTACTTAACCCACAAACACGGCCCACAGTTTAAAGCCAGGGACAAGCTCACCACTGTAGCGAGAATTTGGGTTGTGCGTTGGTTCGACAATATCCGAATTCCAAGCCAAAAGTTATTCCAGCTGAAAACCAGTTTTGAGACTTGAACAGCTGTACCAGTCTGCCCACAAATGGTTATTTGAGCATTTACAAAAATTATATCCTTCATGAGCAGTGAATTCGACCACTTCTCTCACTCACCCTTCCCTTTCCTTAAAAAAATAAGTAGGCATCTGGCCATAGATTCCAAATATTTGTCACTTTTGTTGGAATTGTGTTTGGTTATACTTTTTGCAAAGGATATTTGAAATATTGTTCATGCTTGAATGTACTTAAATACAACTTCATAAGTGAAAAGTAAGTTGGACAAGGTTACAAGTTGTTCCCAAATTTGAAATACAACTTCAAGTTGGATTTTGAAATTTTCGCAGCCAAACTAGTATTCACTATAAAGTGAAAAAAGAAGGGTCAAACGGGTTCTTAGTTTATTCATGATATGTTCCTATCACCTAAGAACGAAATAAACTCACAATCTCAATTTACTTCTTCTCACAAATAACTTTCAAATTCAACTACCTATTACTTAACTCTCTTACATACTAAGCTTCTCTCTTTCAATTTCAATTTATAAGGCTATAAATCGATTATATCACGTAAGCTCCGGAGATCAAAACGTTCTTCTGAATCTCAAAGTTGAGCGGTTGAATAAATATCAACATTATTGTATATTGGATGTTTAAAAAAATTAAATTGCAATTTGACTGTTATAGCACCAAATTCGTACATGTTTGGAATTTTTTAATTTTCTTTAAATTGTGCTCTTCACTTCACTTAATGTTTTTTGCTTCAAGCCCATGTACTTGTCGATTTTTGTGTTTGTTTCTTGCAGAGAAACAAGAAGGACGTTAATCACCTCTAGACCAATTGTAAAGTAACCTCTAGACTGTGGCAGCTGATGCCAAAACTGCTCCTATAAGCTATACCACGCCGAATACCAATGAAAGACTTCCTATGGTGCAGGAGAATAAGAGGCAAAAGACCCAAAGGAAACATAGCATGATATTCCATTCGACAAGATGTATGTGGACACTATGGAGTTAAGAAATTCTGAATCTAAAAGCAAAGAGAAAATCAATTAGACAATTGCGTAGAACTATAGTATTTTGATTTTATTCTTGAGTGGAAAAGGCACGTCTCCCTACTTGTATAGATGATTGGTTGAAGTTTGGTGAAAAAAACTCTTTCATATGCCTCTTCTATACTAGGCAATTTTATTTTTTGACCAGCCTTATACGCTACTCATCATTTGGCAATAAAATATGTTCATTTAAATAAAAATAGTGGCCAAATCTATAAATCAGCCAAAAGATTTTCAGGCCACTAGTTTCATTTAAACACAGCAAACTCTATCCAGAGCTCAGAAGATAAAACCTGAAAGTTCAATGCAGATTTTTTTCCATTTGATGTCAATGGGAACATGGATTGATCTGTTAGCTCCTGAGTAATTAAGAGGAGCCCAACTCAGGCTGCCTGACAACAATTCAACTTTTGAAAAAAAAAAGTAGCATTTCAAGGGGGCATCTCGCTTGAATTACATGATACCAACCCTGAACTGAACACACGCCCCATTCTTTTGCATATAGGTATGCATCATGCAATTGCTCATCTGATGCCCTATCAGAGAGCCTTATCCTCATAACTGATATAAAACCTCAGAAATCTGAAATGAAAAAGTAACTCTATTATAGAAGACAACCACTGTTGGGTAATATTAACCACCTATGACCTACCCTGCATCTATATACTAAGAGATTAGAGAGCGAAGGGTAAGGAATGGGATTTACTCTGCTTCCTGGAGTTGACACGCTAATCTAGCAATACGGCTAACCAGGTCCTTATAATTGTAAAAGATACTGTGCATGCAAGACCTTTAAGAAGATTATCCACCTATTAATTCTTTAAAGTGAGTATGGAAGTTCAGAGAATTACACCGTCCATCCAAGACAGAAAAATAAATATAAGTATTGTGTGACAAAGACAATTAATCTGTCAGATATACACAACAGAACTATATTGTTGGTATGATCCTCAATTTCAACCAAACCTAAATTTGCAGCAATACAATATTAAATACAGTCAGCACATCTTTTTACACAAGTTTCTGCACCCAAAGTGCATGTTTATTCAAAGCTAAACAGTTATTATTGTGAAACGTGTGGAGAAACACCTCAAAGATATAAAGCTAGAGCACAGTAACAACCAAATGAAGGAGATAACAATAGTCAACTCCTCATTACTATGTGGTGATTCCTTTAGTTTAGGTACTTTTGACGACCCCCAAAAGTAATGACCCAAATACTTAGCTAGCGTTTGGCCATAGATCCCAAATATTTTTGGCAAGTCATTCTTAGCTGAAATTTCACCATGTGTTAGATCATAGTTTTTGGTGGGCGATGTTTGATATTTTAAAGAAATATTTATACTCATAAGTTTTAAAAACAATCATTTTATAATGAACATGTTCTGTGATAAAAATTGGAACTCATAGATTATAAGTTCCAACCTGCTTATAAACAATTTCACAATCAGTGTAGGAGCTACTGCTGGTTTCTCAAATCACGAGGGAGCATACAATATCTTTATATTTACCACAAACAAATCATAAGTTGAGTGAGTTCCTTCATGGTGCTTTTATCAAGCTTGTCAAGTTGGGATTAATAAATGAAGGGGTGTTTTTATAGAACTTCCCAAAAAAGAGAATTTGGCCCAAAACTAGTTTTTTCTAGTTTTTGGGAATTTGGGCTTTTTACGAAAATATTTGCCAAAAAATGACAATTTGTATGGGCCAAACACTTTTTGCCAAGTTTTTTCCCAAAAATACATCTACTTTTTATGGTCAAACAGGTCCTTAATATAATATTGCATAGAAACACACCTAATGTATCAACACCTGCATGCCAAAAGCCCTAAACCTAGAAAAAGAGAAGCATGAAAGAGTCGTGGAGACTGGAGAGACTGCATAGATGAAAAAGAAGGAAAAATTTAATTACCAAAACAAATATTGGATTTGTTTGATAAATGGTGAAGAAGGTAATGATCAAGTTTCTAAGTTTCTACAATTAAAAGATAACACCCACACAGAATTTAAAGCAGGGATCACCGGAAATTTAAGAACTACCATTGCAGGAAGAAGAGAAGCAAGAAAAGGCCCTGGGAGAGATGATGACCTAATAGTAAAAATGATATAATGATGAATAGGCCCTACCTCTACAGCTGCAATCAAGGCCCTAGTCAAACCAGTTCCTGTTTCCATAGAACCCAACCGTGAATCCCCAATTTTACAAGACACAATTTGTGCTCCAGGTGCAACTCCATTTAGTAAAGGTTCCTTCAAAAAGAACAAGCATTACATAAACACATCTTAATATAGTATCAGGTTAGTTAAATCTAGTGCTAGACAAGCACCAGTGTAATGGAAATGTTGCCAACAGAAATATTATTCTACCTCCGGGTGGAAGGCAGCGGCAATACCAGCAACGTGTGTGGCATGTGGGGAACTATCTGTCACGATACTTAATATATTCCTTTCATTGTAGACATTTAGCACACATGTACAGGCATCCAATTTACTAAAAACTCCATGCTTTTGTTCAAGCCTACAAAGTCAGTAGCTCAAACAATGAAACTCCAAACAGTAAAAGCAGTAGATATTGATTACTACTGTTTCTAGCAGCCAGTCATACCTGTAATTAGTTAAAGGAACAAAATCTGCAAGCTTTCCACATCCTGATTCATCCTCAAGACTCTGTGTGTCCAAAGCAGCTCTCCAAAGCTCCCCATCATGCCATACGACAGCATCAATAACTGGTCCCTTGTCATCGTAGCTCTATGACAGATATCAGATTTAGCAATGGAAACCGAAAATACAACTTTTTGGTTAAGGACTTGGAAATGAATCAGTACAAAATGGTACCGACATCAGCTTGCTTGCGCAGAAGATCAACTCTATTCTGGAGGTCTTCACGGACCATTTTCAAGTGCGCACCTTCGACTTTTGTGTGCTTCTGCAGAATTGGTAATATTATGTTCAGCGAAGTTACATCAAAGTAAAATTAGATAACTAGAACAACAAACTCGAAAAAAACAGAGCATTCCCCGCATATGTAAAGCAATGGCTAATGAGTTGGAACATTTTAGATAAACCAGTGGACTTTAAACCTATGTTTATTAACTTATGCAATTGAGTGCTTACAGACGTATGAGCCAAGGAATTAATGATAAATTGCTTTTACAGAAACTCTGATTAGATATAATTAATAGCACCGCATTTACCTTTAACAAAATGAACACAATGAGTAAGTACTCCTAATAAACAGCTAATTAGAATGTCATGCGATATTTTAAAGCAATAAAGATCCTTGATTCTTTTTCTAACACAATAAGATCAAAACCCTTTTCTAGTATATCAAAACCCTTTTCTAGTACGATATATTTAGATCAAAACCCTATCAAAGTAGTCCAACTGCATAAGACAACCTCATCTGATTAGTTTCACTGAGCAATCTAATCAGCTCTCATATTAGTCAAAATGCTCCTATTTCACCTGTTAAGCTTTATGTTAAGATGGAAAGCATAACCAACTTCACATTAGACCTCAACATAGGCCGAATCAAAAAAATATTAGGCTAGGCTGTCAACTGTCACCATGGCTGAATCGGGTATCTGTGCAAATTAAGGTTCAACACCATAGTTGTACGCCTTTACCTTTAAGATTTGGTGAACTTGGTTGCATTTTGAACATTTATAAAATTCATGTCAATTGTTTTAGTAGATCTTTGAAACACTTGGTGCCCAAATATGTGATCTCTGGCATGGGCACCTAAGTCCGATGGTTTATTTTCTTTCTTAAGGGTTCTTTGAGAATTAACCTTCATAAGTTACAATAGATAAGTGGCTAACTTTTCTCTCTTTCTTTTCAGTATCGTGAGTTGACATGCAGACATGGCAAGAATTTTGTGTCTTGAGACTGTGAGTCTCATCTCTAGAATTAATTTGTTAGCATTCCACAAGCTCTGATCATAGAAAAAGGATACAACCAAGACATGTGGTGGTTACAAGCTACCTAAAATGTACTTAAGATAAGGAAAGCCGTCCTTCCTCTCTAGCATGGTAAGAGTTTGACCTTTTAGGGTGGTTCAGTAGGGTGTACAAGAGTAATGTTAAAATAGAGTGGATAGTAATGCTTGCACTTATCATGCATAGATTATTTCTAATGCATTTTTTGGTTTGGTGTTACTGAAAACAGCATGCATTGTATATTTTTAAAAAACAACGTACTTACAAAGATACCCTCCACAAATATGGTGGAAAAGATGAAAAACAGGTTTTGAGGGGCAATTGGGTGTTTGACCATGCTAATGCATTCATCAACCGCCTTGTATAACTAATACCAGGGATTTTCATATATTAGCTATACACTCCACAATACACAATAGAATGTATAATTGATGCTTGCATCAGCAAGCATCAGTTATACATGGCATGAGAAGTGTACCAAATAAGGTACTACTAATACACAAAGCTTATGCATGCATTATTTTTGCTAATACACTCTATCAAACCACTCCTTAGATATAATAGGACTATCTAATTTGACGTACTCAGAAGCAAGCTCTAAAGGTTTCTTTTTGTATGACCTTCTCTTGCTTTACAGTGTTGCTTAAATAATATGACTAAAGAATTTACAAGTTTCTTCATCATTATACAATTGAAGATGCTCACTGCAAATAAGTTGATGACCTCTACATTTGCAATTTATCAAAATATGAGGTTATTGAAGGAAATAATCACAGAGATGGTGGAGAACCTTATCAAATTGATCAAGCTGCTTTACAGCCTCTGCTATTGCTTCTTGATTTTCCTCATCCCACCTTCTCTTTCGTTCTTTCTGCAAATAAGAAGAGTTTATAGAAAGAAAATACTTTAGAATCCCTCAAGAAAGAAATCAACTACTAACCCTCAGTCCCAAAAAAGTTGGGGTTTGAACTTAACTTAAAAAGAAATTCAAGAAAAAAATAAATTATAAATACTAGTATAAAGCAAAGAACCAGAATATAAAGAGAATGGCAACCAGAATTACCTTTACTCGAGAGGTCAGTGTATCAGTAAAGAGCTCATACACCAATTTGCAGCCAACATGCCACTGACCAGATGGATTCTTCCATGAAGAATTTATGACAAGAGAAGCCCCTACAAAATAATAAATATATGAAGTATTTATGTTGCATACTGATAGAAACATAAGTTTTATATTGGATAAAAGAGAGAGACAAGTATCTCGTATCTCCAAAATAATTTTTCTGCATATAAAAGATATTACAACATATCTACACATCACTGGATCTATTATGTATATAATAGCTAACTATAGCTATTTCATAACCATTTAGAATAAAGAGACATAACTTCTAGTAACTATTAAGATTACATTAGT
>NC_028639.1:3102299-3110145 GCF_001406875.1 Solanum pennellii | reverse complement strand
GTCTTGATGCCTTGAGATTCCGGCATGGACTAGCTTTTTACTTATTTTAGCTTCTTAGATACTCTTAGATTAGTAATTTGAGGATAGATGTTCTTGTGGTGATGACTTCCAGGTTTTGGGAATAAATAGTATTGTTTTATAAGTTATTTAATCGATTTTCATTAATGAGTTTTAAGTCTTCCGCATTATATATTGTTGGGGATTAGATTGGTTGGTTCGCTCACATAGTAGGATAAGTGTGGGTGCCAGTCGCGGCCCGTTTTGGGTCGTGACAGTTTGCTTCCCTACATGTTAAATTATCTTATCTATCCTTGCATGAAAATTGCCCATTTTGGAACTTGCTGCTCCATGAAGTAGCTATGAAATATCTTATTTAGAAAATAATCCAACTTAAATTAAAATATGAATTTATTTATTCTATAAATAGAAAAAGATTCCTGACGAAATAATTGTTACGTCTATGTTGAATAAAACGTGAAGCAAATATACTTCTCTTTTTTCCATAAGATCATGTTTCATAATTCATAGGCATAATACATATATTACATTTTAAACTTGACTTTAAATTTTAACTTTCGTTTTCAACTTTCATAATGCACAAATAAACGCATTAACTATCCAACTTTTAAATAAATAAACACAAAGTCATATATGGAACAATACACGTAGGATAAAAAATGATATGTAGGAAAACATGTGTGTCTATTTGTTCAACTTTATACAAGTTTAAGTGCCTATTTGTGCACGCCAACTATTCAGGGGAATAACAGAACAATAATGAATATATTTTCCTGGCCTGATATTTGAACATGAAATTTTCAGACTCAGCGGTGCGACATTCTGCACATCATGGATCTGTACCATATCCTTTTCTAGACGACGATGTATACATTTGCTCTCTGTGAACCTCTCTAAATAAAAGAATGTTGTCTCTTACTCTGCAATATGAGTATATATGTATATAACACCTATTCCTTCCCTGCACCCCTTCTAAATGAATCAATCTGCGCTATGTAACCAATGTTGTCTATGGCTTTGTATAGCTGAGTTTCTGGGTTCCAATTACCCTTTGAAAATCAGCATTATGACTAGCAACATTGGATCTCTGCGTCAAATCATGTGGTGGCAAGTAGTATCACAGGGATATGCACAATCAATCTCCTTGCTGATGTTTCTTCTGAAGTACCAATCACCGACTGTCTCTGCAATTGTCTGAAGACAAGAAGTTTCAGAATCAGTAGCCACAAATCAAAAAGAAATCTCTTTTGTACTTGATAGGTCTATTAGTTGCATCAGATTGTATAATGACTTGCATAGTAGTAAACACGTAACATTGTTGAAGAAACTAAAAGGAACAAGATCACTTCACACACTATTAAGATGTTCATGTTTGTCATTCCAGCGTTAAGTTTGCATTTACAGTGAATAATACATCGCAGCAGAAGATCAGAAAAATGAATTTCACCAACCTTGTTGTGTATTCGAGGAGAGCCAGCTGCAAACCAAGTATCTTGTGTCTCACTCTGACAATGAGTGAAGCAAGAGTTTATGTACATCCCATCTCTAGTTGAATTTTGATAGAAATCTCTCAACGCTGTAAGCATATCTATCCTGAACCCTGAAATAAGTCAGGTAACCCTGGTTACTGCCATCAATATTATAGAAATTACGAACTCTATAGAACAGTAAATATAAAGATAAACTAGCAAATGTACCATGATAAGAGTAGTCAACATAGAATGTTATTTAAGATTGCTATAATCTAGTTACTGAATATTTGGATACTTCATGAGTTCAATTGATATTTCTTTCTATCAGACCCTTGCAAGTTTTTCCCAGCCTTAAACCTGTCTGCCTAAATAGCTATGTAAATGTTTGAAAGAGTAATATAATAAGCATTGTCAACCTTGCAAAATATTTAGTTGACTTGTATCACATGCAGTGACATTCAACTTGCAATGATCCCAATGCCGTCGAGGATCGGAAGAAGGCGGCACCAATATGTGATGGAACTGCAGAAGCATAAGGTCACACATTATTGGGACCGTGCGTAACAAACATTACTCTGAAAACTGCCTAGTTTATATCAAATTACATAATGAACATACTTGGTACACGTCATATGCTGAATTTAAGATGAAGAATGGCGTTTCGATGAATGGTAATGCATACTGTGGGAAGAAGCACTGCAAGAACATCTCAAGAATTCTTAGAGAAGAGCTTAGTTTCATCACCAGATTATGAATTAAACAACAGGAGAGTGGCTCAGATCGTACCAGGTGTGGGTAGTAGAGAGTAGAAGTGCAATTTTGATTGAGATTTGGTTCCACCCCCTTCAGAAAACGACGTTTGTCAAAATAAGATAGCTTAAAATAGACATTCCTGATGGCTATGATGAAATCATACCTGTAGGGTAATAAGACCTTCATAGAAAGATCTCATTGTGTGATTCAAAGCTATATCTCTCCTGAGAAAACAATTGCAAACATGTCACTAAGTTTAATGCAAAGAGGAAATCACATTTGACTATTCAATTGGCAGAAACATACTCGTCTAAGAAAAACCCAGCATCACTCAAGCACTTCACACTGGCATTCTTTGGTAGATAACTGGTGAAGTTGTCACAGTGTAAAAAGGTTGCCAAACCACCAGCAGAGCAGCCAGAAAGCATAGCCTAGAAGAAATGCTTTAAGACCATTAAGTATAGTTTGAAGCACAAAATATCTTTGTAGTAAAGGAGTAAGACGATGAAGTTAAATGTTTGTATTACATGTATCTTTTTCAAGGAAAAAATTGACGTAATCAACAATACAGATTATGAATATAAACGTACTGAAAGATCTCAACCAGATGTGTACAACAATGGACTGTTGGATATTTGTTTATTTTTACAAAAAAAATGACAATTCAATCCAGAAAGGCAAGATCACTTAATTACCCTCTCTATGTCCTCATAGGAGACTCATATTTGTGTGTTAGGTGGGACGGGGAGTGGGGATGTGTGGGTAATGGAAGCAATTGCTGTTTTATCTCATTGCTTTGACATCACAAGTAGTCCTAAGCCTTGACGGTTATCATCAGATGTTGTTAAAGTAGAAAAGGAGTATGTCTAATGGCATTACCTTCTTTGCGTGCCCCAGACCTTTTGGGAGAAGATCAAGAATAATAGCTTGCCAAATTCTTTGCCCTCTGAAATAAAGCAATGATGTCTGTTTCATTTTAAGCAAGAAAAAGACTCAGTTAAAAGTAAGAACAGGGTGCAATTCAGATAGAATACACCTTTATCAAGCCATGAGTCTTTTAACTAGCCCAAAGGCAAAGAAATTGGCTTGAGACGTATAATATGTATGCCATCAGAAAATATATCAGAAATTTCATGCTTAATTATATTTAACTTGAAAGCAAGTAAAATGAAGAAATTCGGAGTAACGCAAATGGCAATCATATGATAGAATCCAAGGTACATAAGGTCATATAATTGGGAGGAAGAAAACGCTTTAAGATAACAAACAAAATGAAAAGTATATTTCGTAACAACATTGATCCAAGTCAGACCATGCTTTTCGAGCTCTAAAGTTCCGAAGTAATGTCAGTTACATTCTAAAGCAAATGAATATCACTCCGCAAATTTTGAATTTTTTCTATTTTTATCTGTTGACTTCCATAACGTTCCACAAAAATGTTTTTGAAGTATGAGTTCAGAGAGATACGTGGGAACTTGTAAACAATGCCCTCTCTGCATCACTATCTGAAGTGAATCTTAGGCTTGCAGTTCATTTGCAGAAACACATGAATAGTTTGCCACCGATATTCATGTAAAACAATATCTCGTTACCCCTATTTCGTGTCTATCCTTTCTTAAAGACAAAAATTAAAAAAAAATAAAAATAGGGATGCTTTAAAAAGTTCACAGAACCAAACCATACCTAGCTCAAGTAATTACAAACGAAACGTTTACATACACGATAGTTTGGCTAACAAAAACAAGAACAAAACAGAAGTAAAGCATAAACATTTGCTCATTTGGCAAGAGGAAAAAGAAAGCACTTGATTAAGCTGAACTGTGACTGATAATACTCTTGATAGGCAACTCTCAAATACTAATAGATTAATCGTGGAAATAATGGCCAGCTACTAGAACATGAAATTGATATTTTTCACATAATAACCAAACAATGATTTGTCTATCGGAAACAACTCCTCTACCCCACAAAGTGCGGTGAGATTTGCACGTTCTGCACTCCCCAAATCCTACTTGTAGGATAACACTGGTACGTTGTTGCTAAATAACCAAACATGGATGATGATTGGAAAAACTAAATTAGCTAACAGGGTCTAGTGGACATGAATAGCAAAAAAAATCATAATGTTCTAAAAAATAAAGAGAGCAAGAAACTGATGAGCGTGCAAGTTGTACAGAGTTTTACTTTACCCCATTATAGAACTTAGCATCACCAGAAAATGAGGCTCCATCACAATATCTGATCTTCACCCTATTCCAGTTGTAAAAATCTGCATTTATTGTTGGATTGGATTTCTCCATCAGTCATTTGCAGATTCCAATTTCACAGTTCTTCACATGATTTAAAAAATTGAAGATTTTTTAAAATCCTTGTTCTCTCAATCTTCATTGCAAGGGAAATGGAAAATTTAAAAATATCATTCTCGAGATTCAAAAGGGATTATAATTGTAACAAAATAGTTCCATCAAATTCATTCAATCACACTGAGTACAAAATGAAACTGTGTAACTTCTTTTTCAATTATGATTTGTCTCTAGTACTATTCTTTATCATTCTTCTTCTGTATTAATAATTTTTTTAAAGAGCTTACATAGAGAATCGAAAAAGTTACTGGCAACGAATTTGGTATAGGTACAAGCGCAGATTGAGAGGTTCCATAATTTTCATCATTTAAGGTTGGAAACAGTCTAGTTAGCTCAAACTCGGTCATAAGCACCGAAGAAGAAAAGCAGAAAAAATAGTACGACTCTTAAATGGTCACTGGGGGACCAATTGTACTAGGCTTTCGATGGAAATGCAAGGCAAAGGCCCAAAACTGTACAAATCATGTTGAATCAGAAATCACAATTTCCACTTAGATTTATTTGTTAAAAATATCTAAAAGATATATAAAAACGAATATAATTTTGTTTGAGTCTCAAGTATAATAAAAAGTAAGATTCAACTTTACTGATATAAATACACAAATATCGAATATAATCAAGTTAATTTGAACATCAATAATAACAATATTAAAAAATACATAAATCATAGTATTAATTAGAAAAACTAGCCTATAGGCTTTGTTGTTAGTTGTTGCTATCCTCCAAATTCCAACTGGCTGTCGGTGCACCCACTAGCCTATACTTATTCATGTTTTAGCATATACATAATTGACATCTATTCCCGCTATTTTTTCTATAAAAACAATATTCTTCACTAATCAAACTCAAATGGAGTATAGGATAATTACTATTCATAACTTTGGACTTCAAAATATCGATCACATGGAAAGAGACAACATCAAACGTGAGGGAACACGGATTTTGTCACACTAGCATACTACATTGACAGCATTGTACATGTACTCCTTTACTTACCACATTGCCATTTCACATGCTTCTAGTAAATTTGTTCTCTTTCCCTTTTTTTCGTTTAATATAATGCTAAAGACAGTATCTTATTTTCTAATATAGTGATCATATGAGATATGAACTGATTAGTTTTATTATGGGGACCGAGTTAAGAATAGGTTTGTGAATTACCAGGATTAAAAGAGGCATTGTTGCTGAGTATGCCAGAGAATACTTCCCATTTGTTCATATAACGAGTTGATCCATGATTTGATTTGGATCTATCCAAGCATGATTTGATATCATTGCACCACCCACCACCCTATTAATGAATTCAATAAGAAATTAATTAAAACTTTGTCCGTCCACGATACTTCTTGGACTAAATTAGCCCAAGATAATGCATCTTTGATTTTGCCTCAAAACAAACACACAAAAACCAATTATAGTATCAAAATACTTAACTTCTAAATACGATACTTCCTTAATTTGCATGAAGCTTTATAACCAACCTATATCAACTTTCGTTATAATTCAAATAAAAATTACTTTCTTAAATTTCGTATCAAATCTAATTAAAAAGAAAAGAATTAAAACGAGGGAACAATATTGTTGTCTGTTCTGAGAATTTGAGCGGTATAATAATAGCTAGAAATTTGTATTGGGATACTGGCAACGGTGATAGACGTGTCTATTTCAACACAGTTCATAGGAAATGTCGTGGTCCTAGTAAAAGTCTACTAAGTACTTATAACACTATATAACAATTAAATAAAAGAAAAACAATCCTTCTAAGTTTCAATTTGATTGTACATCTACTTTTTAATCTTATAAACTTCGTATCAAATTAAATGACGTAACCAAGAGAGTATTAGGTAATATGACAAAATTGACTTTCTTGTGTGGTCCATACTCAAGTTGTCATGTACAGTAAAAGAATGGGCATCATGCGCCCAACTGGATTGGAGTAACATGTATTTAAGCCGCCCTTTTGTAAACTAATTGAACGGATAAGCTTAGCATTGTTATTCTAATCTATATAACTATACTCTCATAACAATTATTGAGAAAGTGAAATTGGAAAAATTGAAAGAGATAATAGGGTCCCTTTTTTGATAAATGGACAAATATGTTTACTTTTGGACACACCATATCCTTTTGTTCTTTTCAGGTTTGATGATTCATTAGTAATAGTAGTAGTAGAATCTTCCCACGCCTACACTTTTTACATATTTTGAACTGGGCCAAAAAAACGCAACTAAAAGAAGAAATATGGGATACCATCGATATAAAAATTTTAATAATTCAATTAGTTGATTATCTGAAATTTTATATTATTACTAAAGGTTGGATTAAAAAAAAGCCCAGAATAACATGTTGCATTAGTACATCATAAATGCTTCTGTCACACATCCCCATTATTTTGGGACACCATACTTTGTTCCTCGACAAATTCCAAATTTAGTACTCATAATAATTTTAAATTTTATGATATTAAATTAAAAATATGTTAAATGTAATTTTAAATAATTTCTAATTTAAAATTGTTAAAAAGGGCAACAGATGATAAAGAAAATTAAAAAACGTGAAATGAGATCAGCAGAATGAAAATAAAATAAGATGGATTTCAGTTTCCCAAGAAAAACAGAAAGCGAAGCTAAAAACAGCATTAAGGTCGTTTCCTAACTTCCAAGAAAAACAAGCGTCAAAACGTGTCTAAACCGAAACAATTATGATCTGTTTTTAGTCTAACAATAAATATAGAGAGACACTGTACTTTTTTATTTCTCACCAATAAGTTCGGGCATTTGTTGAATTTTACTTTATGATTTCCAACTGTGACATCATATATTAGTAATGAATTTTGAATTTATATACTTCCTCCGTGAGAAAGTATGACCTGGCATATAATTTTTTTAGGAAAAAGACTTTTAAAATTTGTGATTTAAAATGAATTAAATATATTTATATGGCTAAAAATTTATTTTATTAAGGATAAAATAGATATTTTAAAGTTATTTAGGGTGTGTTTGGTATGAAGGAAAATGTTTTCCACGGAAAACATGGAAAAATGTTTTCCTGGAAAACAAGTAGATTTTGAACTTAATTTCTCATGTTTGGTTGGTGAGTAGAAAATATTTTCTGAAAATGATTTTTACTGTTTGATTTATGAATGAAAAATGTTTTTGAATTTTGAGGAACATCTATTATTTTTAGTAGAATAGAAAATAATTTATGAAATTGAAAATATTTTATAAAAACAATATTTTT
>NC_028639.1:3096974-3101786 GCF_001406875.1 Solanum pennellii | reverse complement strand
GGGGGGAGGTAGGAGTTTAAAAATAAAAATTTGAAGTTGAAAATACTTTTAAAAAGCAAAATTAATTTTTTGGGGAGGGGGTGGTGTTGGGGGGAGGGTAGTCAGGGATCGGGCGAAAAATAAAAATTTGAAATTAAAAATGTTTTTTTAAAATTGATGTTTTTCCCAAAAAAAATGTAATTTGAAATTGGAGGAAAGGAAAATGTTTTAGGGAAGTCATTTTCCTTAATTTTGAGGAAAATGAATTGATTTGAAAAACATTTTTCAAGATTTTTGCCCTAACTAAACATGAGAAAATTGGACAACATTTCCTTCGTACCAAACACACTCTTAATATAGAAATATGTCATTTGTTACGACTAACTAAAAAGAAAAGTAAATCACATAAATTACAACTGAGAGTGTATATATAATAACTTTCTCATCAATAATTATTATCCATCAAGGATATATAATCTCACAAATAGGATATACGGGGATACAGGCAGATTTTATATCTCACATTCATATTACTTATTATTTATTACTATTAATTTGGTATTTATTGGGGCTTCGATAATTCAAATTCATGTAGAATAGAGCTCATTCGAGTTTCTATCGAAGATTTTCTTCACACTCAAATCGAAAACTCCAATTAAAAAAAAATATATTAGCAATTTTGAATAATTCAAATTCGTGTAAAATAGAACTCTATCAAAAAAAAAAATCATAAATCGGATCAAGAGCTCTAATTGTATTAGCTATTTTTTGGGATGAGAGAGAAGTAATTTTTTTTCAGTGTAAAGAATGGCTGCAAGCACGTTGATTGACAAGTAGTGAGAAAAGCAAGCAAGCAAAGCAAAGAAGTGTGTAACTACTCATTCAACAACTCTGTCAGAATCTTTATTCCCAACAAAAAAACACCAGAAGGAATTTACTTGCCTCAAATTGCAAAAGCCAGTTGTCTACTCCAGCTCCAAATCCACGGTGCAGGTGATACGCCGGCAAACTTCCATCCAAGCAATCTGCAAAATCAATAAGCAAATATTCAACAATTCCATGAACTGCTTTTGGTGGAGAAATTATTTAAATCAGAAGCGTTTACATACATGCTCCTAAAGCAGTAGCGTTTTGAACCAGAGTCATGTTGACCAGTAGGCGATTCTGTTCTCCTTTCGAGTTAACCAGCCATGGCCAGAATATAAACAGAACAAATTTCAACCCCGAAATTGAATTCACATTCATTTTTACTCTTCTCTGAGACGGAAATGTCAAAGTAAAATTCACGGAAAAACTAATTTTGGGTATTCTATCAGAGAGAATCTGAAAATTGTTGTTTAAGATGAATGGAGGAATGAGATTCTCGTTGGAGTAAACAAGTGAAACAAATCTGGAAAAATAGCAACAAAAATAGGGAGAGGCGAGCAGTGAGGATTTGAAGATTCAACAAATAGAAAAGATGTGATTTATGAAGGGGGATTTCCCGAGGGAGGGAACGAAAATGGGAATGTCTTATTTATGGTTTCAAGGGCAATTTTGGTGTGGAAATAGAATACACAAAGTTACAAAAGAAATTAAGATAATTTGTTTGATCACTTACTTTTACGATAAGACTAGGGATAATACACAAGTACCTCCTTATTTCTGAAATTTTAGAGACACATTTATACTATACTAAGCTCCTATTACTTCCGGAACTTATTTTATAAATAATTTTCTATCCTTTTCGATCTACATAGCATTAGCTTAAAAAAAATTGAAAAAGAGTAAAAAATTATTTATAAAATAAGTTCAGAAAGGTAATAGGACCTTAGTATAGTATAAGTGTGTCTCTGAAATTTCGGACATATAGTGAGGAGATACTCGTGCATTTTCTCATAAGAAAAAAAAAACTACCTAATTGTTTACTTCCTTTATTTAATAATAGTAATAGATTTTATTTTAAATTATTATTTTTCAACACATATGAAGATTCTTTTCCTATTTTATCGTCACTATTAATTATTAAAAATCATTTACTTTTAATTAATATAGGACATTATGATAAGATACTCATATTAATTACTATTTTTATAGAGGTGCAACATTCAAAATGGACAAATAAAAATGAGCAAGAATAATATTCATTTGTTCCTAATTACTTTTTTTCTTTTAAATTGACACACTTATTAAGAAAATATTTATTGACATAGTGAGTTTATCATTTTACCCCTATTAGTCATGAACTGCATGAATTGAAAACTTGATTTCAAGAAGTTTAACTTTTTTTATAGTAATTAATTGAGGTTAAAATAGTTAAAAAGAAATTGTCCTTTCTTGATTTGTAAAATGAATAAGTAATTAGGGACAAATAAAAAAGAAGTAGACAAATAATTAGAAACAGAGGAATTAATATATACTCTCCGTTCCATGTTAGTTTATTATCTTACTAAAAAGAGCTGCCTAATGTTAGTTAATCACCTTACATAATCAAGAAAGTATTAATTACACTTTTCTTGTATTACCCTTGTAGTATTCTTTTTTAAGTTGTTCACATTTGTTTGTAAAAAATTTAAGAAGCTTTTGAAGGAGCGACTTAGTAAAATTATCTTCTTATTTATGATTTCTTAATATGCATGTAAAAAGCAAGTGATCAACAAATATAAGATGGAGGGAATAATACTTTAGTTATTTTTAAGGGCAAAACATATCGTTAAAGTTTTCAGTATATTTTATTTAGATATTCAAACTATTACATGCTTTAATTGAACATGTGATTAAATGTTTCTTTTAAGCACTCTTTACTTAGATTTAAGGGTTAACAATTTATAAAAGTTTATATGTGAGATTAAAGAAAATAACATATTTTAAATTGTTAACTTATTCATAAAAATGAACACTTGAGAACACACCTATAACTTTTACAAAATTTAAGCTGAAAGTGATTAATTGCAATATTTTGCTATCATATATTTATATGCTCAATTCAAATAAATGTTGATTTGAGTGTCTAAATATAATATAATAGACAAATTAAGAGACTAATTTTGTGTGTTTTATTCTACTTTATAGTTCATATTAGATTAGTATATCAATTTCTACATAATTTATATAAAATATATTTTATGCAAATAACAATCAAATATTATATTTTGTTAATGCTACGGTGTGAGCAAAATATTAAAAAGGCAAACAAACATTTTATTATTAATGTTTGATGCTTTTTATTTTACTAAATTTAAATTTATGTCAAAACGCTAAATCATAAAATAAAATAATAAGTATGTTATAAAAATACTATTTAATCATAAAGAAGTGACATTTAGAAGATGACAACAAGCCCATCGCCAATCAGCCAATGAGGGAATAGCGAATTGACTAACAACTTGAGGTGATCAATATGGATTTATGGTATCAGTAGAGGACTGTTTCATTTTTAATCAGAAATTTCGAGTTTGAGTTCTGGTATAAAGAAATTTTATTTGGAGTGTCACTCCTTCTAATGAACCATGTAGTATGCAATCTAAATTTAATTGAAATTTTAATATGGACTCTGAACACTGTATTAAAAAAACAGCTTGAGGTAGTGGGGTTGGCTTCAATTGCAATTGACAGGTGATAATGAGATTGATAAGTGTGAGCGGGACTAACTTTTGGTTATTGTTAAGTAAGGAGCAAGCTATATCTTATCATTGAGTTTTTTTTTGAGCTAAATTTACCCTCTTTTCTAACTTTTCTTTTTCCTAGTCCATTCTTAATAATGAAATTAAATCATTGCAAGGAGTCCATAATAATCGAGTTGGTTGAATAAGTAATTTAGCGAGTTAATCAAATAGCAGAACATAAAAATAACAAAAAAAGCACATTTACTATTTTCGTCTATTTGTTCCATTTAGTGATTTTAGCAATCACTTTTACCTTTTAAATTGACATCTAATAAAAAGTGATATATACTCATTGAATTAAGGTGTATTCAGCGGAAGAAAATATTCTTTAATTTAGAAAAAGTCTTATATGCGTTTAATACATAAATCAAAAAATATTATTCTAAACATGTGTATTAATAGTCTAAAAGAACATTATGAGAGGCTGGGTGGGGTGGGGTGGGGTGTGTGGTGGCCTGGTGGGGTTGTGTGATAGTGGGAACAAAAGCTATGGTGGGTATGGGTGAAGACTAGTGCTGGCAATTGAGCCCATTTTTTATCGATCCGTCCAAATAGTCCATTAAATATGGGTTAAAAGTGTGATTTTAAAATAGGCATAATACATAAATATGTCTTTAATTTAGTTTTGAATTACATTTATGCCCTTCAACTTTGGGTGTACACAAGTAGACACTTAAACTTGTATAAAATTGAACAAATAGACACACATGTCCTACATGTCAGTTTTTATCCTACGTGTATTTTGTCATGTAGGACTCATGTGTTTATTTATTTAAAAGTTGGATAGTTAAAGTGTATGTTTGTGCATTACGAAAGTTGGAGGTCAAAGTTAAAATTTGAAGTCAAGTTTAGGTTCCAATATATGTATTATGCCTTTTAAATATGGGTAATATTTAGAATTATATCCATATTTTACCCATTAAAATATGGGTATATTATGGATAAACTACGGGTCAAATATGAATTTTGAAAGTTTTCTCCAAATTTTCAAAAAACCTTCTGTTACCAAATTTTAAAAATGATTTTTCAAAACTTTCATGTATGGGTCCCTATTAATATTTCAACTCTCGACCTCCATCCTCTTCCCAAAAAAATTAAAGTTTATTTTTAAAAAAAAATTTGAACTTCAAAATTTCATTTTTTCACCCCTACCATCGACCCCTTCCCCAACCCACCCCCACACCAGCCC
>NC_028639.1:2993196-3096522 GCF_001406875.1 Solanum pennellii | reverse complement strand
CCAACCAACCCCCATCCTTCAAAAATATTAAATTTGTTTAAAAAATATTTTTAACTTCAATTTTTTTTCACCTTACCCTGGACCACCACCCCCAACCCCGAAATTTTTTTTAAAGTTTTTTTTTACTTTTATAATAAAATAAAATTAAATGAAGCATTTTCAACATATTTCATCTAAAAAAAAGACTAAATTGTTTTCTCCACGTTGACTTCTCAAGTAAAGAACTATTTATTCATTAAATATGGATAAAATATGGGTAAACTAGCATTTTATCCAACCCATTTTTACCCATATCAAATATGGGCGAGTTGAATGATTATTCATTTATGTTTACCCATTTTCAACCCGCCCACATTTGACTCAACCCGCCCATTTCACACCACTAGTGAAGATCAAAGATGAAGTGTACGTGTTGTTGCGTAGGTAAGACACAATCTAATGTCATTTGTGGAATTTTTTTTCATTGAATTTAAACGAATTAAAATAGGTTGAGTTAATAATATTGGTGGATTATTAAATCATTTTGAATTTTAAAGGTGTGAATAGGAAGTGCAAGGTTGTGACTCTCCTGAAGAGTTGCGATTTTTGTGAAGAATTGTGAATTTTACAAAAGGTTGCGTCTTTTTTTAAAGGGATATGGTCATTTGAAAGGTTCTGTCTTTTGCAAAGGGATGTGACCTTTCTGAAAGGTTGTCTTTTTTTCAAGAAGTTATGACATTTTTGATCAAGTACAATTAACACATTCTCATACTACCCTTTGTTGGTTATAAATAGAGAGATTTTCTCTCATTTTTTTTTATATCAAATTCTCGCCTTCTGCATACATTTCTTATAAACAAAATCAATCGATCGTATCTGTGTATGATTTCGTTGTTATCTTTTTTAGTTCGTCAAAATTATGAAAGTTTGAGGTAATACTACTTCTTTAGTGGTTGATATGTTTTATCTGGGAGGAATTAATCTACAACATTAAGTATTTGAAGGTCTTAAGCACATAAATGTGCTCTTTAACTTGGTTTCGAATCACATTTATACCTTTCAACTTTGGGTTTGCACAAGTAGACGCTTAAATTTGTATAAAGTTGAACAATAGGCACACATGTTTTACATGTCATCCTACATGTCATTTTTGTCCTACGTGGTGTCCTACGTGTATTTTGCCATGTAGGACTCATGTGTTTATTTATCTAAAAGTTGGGTAGTTAAAGTGCCTATTTGTGCATTATGAAAGTTCGAGGTCAAAATTAAAATTTGAAGCCAAGTTTAGAGTCTAATATATGTATTATACCAATTATGTGGACTTGGATATATAATTCTTTACTTTTTCTTTTAAATTTTTATTATTTCTGATATGCTAATATGAATACATGAGATAATAAATCATTGTTAAGTTACTTGATCTACTATGTGGATCACAACTAATAACACACAATCCGTTCAACTTTTACTAAATTTTAATTCTTTTATTTGTTCTTTTATATATATAAAAATATAGTACATTGTAAACTATTTATTGCTTCATTCTGGTTATATATAAGACGAATACTATTTGTTACTTAAATAATTTTGATTTTTAACTTTTGTTTTTCAAATGAGTTTATCTTTAATTTTTGTCCTTAGCAAGCAAACTTATGCCTACTGAGTATAAGCTCTTTGGAGGATATAACTTATAAAATATTATGATGCAAAAACATACTTATCAAATAAGAAGATGAAAAAAAATTGAAAATATAAGATTTTTCATAAGTAAATTTAAATCGCACATTAACTCAGTCTTTAAAAAAAAATTGAAATAAATTAAATTTATAAGTGGATGGATCAATAATCCATCTAAACTTAAACGAATTCGGAAATTATATTGACACCTTTTATCTATAGTTAAATGCAAAAATGTCAATCTAATGGAAAGAAAGAAAAATAATACTAAATTGGTTGAACTTAAATTGGCAAAAAAAAGTAAGCCTAACATGACCAAAGGTCCAAAATATATAAGTTGCTTATAATTCATCTACAAAAATTAATGCTCCTAAGAAAAAATTGTTGACATTATTAGTTGTTAGGTATTACTATTAATAATAATTAGAATGATCATTTAAAGTTGTAATTATTTGTTATTGTTGGTAATTACGTTATTATCCGTTACTATATTAAAATAGACAACGACAGAATCCATTTACTGTATTAGCTAATCAGATATAAGATTGAAATGATTTGTTCAATTTCAACATCATAGTCCACGTATTTAGTCATATGATTTATGAATTAATTAATTTAATTACGTATCCAAATGTAACTGAAACTTCTTCTATCTTTTTTCTTTAAAAAATGAAAGGCACAATGATTAAAGTGTCAATTTTGTTCAGAGCCATACCAAATGAAGCAAGCTTATTTTCGGTTAATAGTTAGGATCAAATATATCGTCGTTATTTATAATTCAAATTAAAGGAGAAACTAAGCAAATATCTTATTGTACCATAATTTCCATCACTATTCAACTTTTGATAAATCTATTAATTTATGAGTTTAAAATTACCAAATCTTGATGTGAATTTCAAAAAAATATGCATTACAATTTAGTATTACTAGAATTTTTTTTACAATTGAATAAAGCCATATTAGAAAAAAATATTATCCTTTCTTAATTTGTAAAATGAACAAGTAAATATGGATAGATATATAAAAAAATATGGACAAGTAAATAAGCATATATTTTTCTGAAATTTTCCTTGCAAGAGGAAATAGATGTTGAAAAGTTACGCGTCAAATTTTGAGGGAAAAAAAGTTCTAAAATTATAGAGTAATCGCTGATGCTCTCTACAATTAGGTTTCTTCAATATTTCATGCATACTATCCAGGTGCTTTTTATTTTATATAATTCCCTTATTTATTTTTTCATTTTTCTGCTGAAACTTTCTCAGTTTCTGTGTAAAATTTCTCATTTCTGTGTGTTATCTTCGTTCTCTTTGTTTCTATATATATGCATTCTATGTATGAAAATTTCTGCGTAATTGTATTCACAAGTACAAGGAATATCGTCGCCTTAATTTAATGTGATAATGATTTGTACTTTGGAGCTGCATTTGCAATTAGTTATCATGCTGATCTTTCATTCTTGAAAATTAGTGTTTTGAACTTGTCGCTTGTATAATGGGAGGATGATGTTGAGTTTGATTTTAAATTGTAAGGAATCGAATTTGGACGTGAGACATAAGTTACAATAATCTAAAATGAAGCACTATTTATCCCACCGTTTATACCTTAGTGATAGCGGAATAATTTATCCATGATAACTTGTTCTGTTATGCGGAATTCGAGATAATACGAGAAAATATAAACGCGAAAAACAAGACAACAGATTTACGTGGTTCACCAACAAATTGGCTACGTCCACGGGAAGAGGGAGAGCAGTTTTATTAAGGAGAGGCAAGAACAGAATTACAGAATAGGATTTGTCATAGCGTCTATATATAGTGCTAAGCTACGCCCTAACAGGCTTGGGCCCAACATCCTTTCTGTTTGTAACGGGTCCGATTCAAGGCATTCAACATGTTCTCATAGTTGTTCAGCCAGTATTGTATTGTATAGTTACCAATTGATAGTTTTAGGCTTAAATATTGTTTGATTTTTAGTAAAAAAAAAAAATGGTTGATGAATTTTGAAAAACAAGTCAAATTCTAGCAGAGTTAAAAAAAAAAAAAAACTTGATTATTTCTTTTCTTGTCTAAGCCTGGGCCCTGGGTGTATGGAGTGACATGGTATCTGTGTTGCTGGAAAGTTATAGGTACCCGGTGAATTAGTTGAGGTGTTTGCAAGCTAGCCCTAACAACACTAATATTAAATAAAGAATTTATACTCAAGTACCTGTTGAAGTTTGAAAAGATTCAAAATAATGCTTAGTTTGCTTTATAAAATCCTCTTTATCTCAAAAGAATACCGGTAAGGTTTTCAATAACTAGAAGTTTGAAATTAGAATAGGAAACACAAAAGGGGTATGATCATGTTCCTCTTCAGAAAAGGATATGTCGAGGGCTGCTTTCTCTTATGCTTTGTAGCGAGGATATGTGTATGTGGTTGTAGTACATCTTCTTTATTGTTAAAGTTGTATATCCTGCTGTGTCATGCAACCAAATACATTAATGTGATTCAATTGAAGTTGAGATACAATCACTTGGACCTTCCCCTCATACATGATCCTTTCAAGTGCTAGTTTCACATCATCACGTTTGGACCTACGTTTCTATATTAGAACATATTCTAACTGATCTCTAGCTGTTATTCATGGGATTGTAAGAATTTTGTATCCCTCTCCTATGGGATTTTACTTTTTTATGATTTGATGTAGTGGCCACAAAATGAACATTGCTTTCAATTTTCTATGATGAAAAATCAGCCTCTCTCAATATTGGGTTTAAATTGAGAGTTTCAAGAAGGAAATTTGTGGGTATCACATATGCTATATAATTTTTAACAACTTATAGACCATTGCCGTTGAACTGTTCTTTTTTGCGTTAGTGATTTTATTTGCAACAGAAGCTATTAAAAATAAAAAACAGTAGTTTTTTGTGCGTCTCTAATATAGTTTTTCTGTCTGTGATGTACTAATATATATAAAAAAATGTTAACCACCGCGCTGGAGGAGTCTGACCTTTAGATTAGGAAGTTGGGTAAAGTTTCTTGTTACAAAGATGACATACTGCAATCCTTTTCTGATGATGCATTCAGCGTTCACCGTTCAGAGTGGTAGCTGTAACTCAGACTTCAATTAATGAAATATTCGATGTTTGGTTTAGTTTTCCAGCTACAAATTTTATTTTTTTTCAGGTTTTGTGGCTTAAGTTACTTCCTTTCTACTAGTATGTTAGTACAGTATCATTGCATACCCGAGGATTTCAGACTTATTTGCTACCCATGTCTCAGCCATTTCCATTTGATTCCAGATATATGTGTTCTTCCCGGAGGAGCCAAAGGTTGGTGTTAAGACCATGAGAACTTATACAGAGCGCATGAAAAAAGAAGATGTCTTCCAAGCAATCCTGATTGTAAAACAAAATTTGACTCCCTTTGCTCGTACCTGCATAAGTGAAATATCTATAAAGTTCCACTTGGAGGTTTTCCAGGTGACTACTCAACTATTTCTACTATTTAGTTTGTTCTTACTACTTGAACGAAGGATTGAAAATTGTTATGAAATAGCTAAGGAGCTTAGTTTATTTCGTGATCATTTTATTTTTTGGTTTTTTTGTTATTTGGTTTCTTTGATTTTGGTCTGATAGGACCACCAAAATCAGAGAGACAGTATATTGTTACAATGCCTTTTGCATTTTGATAAGTGTACTATCTTTGTATCAAAATGGCATAATGATGATGCCACTTCACGTTACCCTAGATCTGTGTTTGGAGCAGAAGCATGTCCGCTGGATTTCTTGTAATTCTTATTCTTTGGGTGGATGCACTTTAGTTATTTGTTTCATTGGAGTAGTGTTGAAATTCATTATATTACTTCCAATTTGCTGTTGTGTTGCATGGCTAATCTATTGGATAGAAATTTGTGGTGTGGTATGCTAAAAGTAGTGGCAGCTTGTTATTAAACAGGGGATTCTTGGTTATTTTTTTAAAAGACAAGTTTACAAGGCATTTCCATTGATGACATTTTCAAGCTTCCGAAGGATAAATGTTCAATTTTTTCTAGAATTAGAATAAAGTGCAAAGTCAATTGTCAAGTGTAAGAATCTACTTCCTACCATGATGCAGACATATCCAAGATGCCTTGCAGGCATGAGGTTGCCAAGTCCGCGCCACGGCCAGAAAGTAGTGAAAAGGAGAGAGGTTGTTCAGGGATGACAGTGCCTCATTTAGTGAATTCTAATTCTAATTCAAAGCTAAAATTGTTATGCGGAATTCGAGATAATACGAGAAAATATAAACGCGAAAAACAAGACAACAGATTTACGTGGTTCACCAATAAATTGGCTACATCCACGGGGAAGAGAGGGAGCAGTTTTATTATGGAGAGGCAAAAACAGAATTACAGAATAGGGTTTGCCATAGCGTCTATATATAGTGCTAAGCTACGCCCTAACAGGCTTGGGCCCAACATACAGAATCCCCGTCCTTTCTGTTGTAATGGGTCCAATTCAAGGCATTCAACAAATCTCCACCTTGACTTGAATTCTCCGAACAGATTCTTCAGACGCACTATGATAGTGCCAGGCCTCCCCCTCTTCCTCAGAATTGCCCCGCAGGGCAATTAACAGCTTCTGATGTTGAGCAAGTCCAAACAGTGTTGAAACTTGCTCTGTGGAACCGGCTTTGTGAACATATCAGCAGGATTATCAGCAGTTCCTACTTTCTTCACCTTGATTCTCTTCTCACTTCTCAGAAAATGATACCTTACGTCAATATGCTTGGTTCTCTCATGATGGACTTGATCCTTGGCTAGACAAATTGCGCTCAAACTGTCACAATACACCGTAGCCTGATCATGATGCAGACCAAGATCACTAACCAGCCCTTTCAGCCAAATCCCTTCTTTTGCAGCCTCTGTCAAGGCCATGTACTCCGCTTCCGTAGTAGACAAAGTCACTGTAGGTTGCAAAGTTGCCTTCCAACTGACGACAGATCCTCCAAGGGTAAACACATAGCCAGTCATCGATCTTCTTGTGTCAACATCTCCAGCATAGTCAGAATCAGAATAGCCAGTAACCAAGCACTGAGTATCACCTCCATAAATGAGACCAACGTCAGATGTACCTCTAAGGTACCGGAAAATTCTCTTCACAGCCTGCCAATGTTCTCTCCCTGGTTGTCCCATGAATCTGCTCACTACACTGACTGCATGTGCTAAATCTGGCCTTGTACAGACCATAGCATACATCAAACTTCCTACGGCACTGGCATAAGGGACTCGTGACATATACTCCTTCTCTTCTTCTGACTGTGGAGCGAACATGGCAGTGAGATGGATATTGGCAGCACTGGGGGTATCAATAGGCTTAGATGAAGACATGCCAAACCTCGCCAAGACCTTCTGAATGTAGCTTCTCTGTGACAAGAAAAGTTTCCTTCTCTCTCTGTCTCTAATGATCTCCATCCCTAGAATCTTCCGAGCGGCTCCCAGATCCTTCATCTCAAACTCAGCACTAAGTAAACCCTTCAGCTTCTGAATGTCATACTTCTTCTTTGCAGCTATCAGCATATCATCTACATAAAGCACCAGATAGATGAATGAATCATCCTTGAGCCTATTGTAGTAGACACAACAATCATATGAGCTCCGAGTATATCCCAACTTCACCATATAGCTGTCAAACCTTTTGTACCACTGCCTTGGAGACTGCTTAAGTCCATATAAGGACTTCTTCAACTTGCAGACGTGATTTTCCTTCCCTGGAACTTGGAAACCATCCGGCTGAGTCATGTATATCTCTTCCTCCAACTCTCCATGTAGAAACGCTGTCTTCACATCAAGTTGTTCAAGCTCCAGATTCTGATGTGTAACTATCGCTAGTAACACTCGGATGGAAGTATGTCTGACCACTGGTGAGAAGATCTCATTGTAGTCCACTCCCTCTCTTTGGTTGAAACCTCTGGCAACAACCCTGGCTTTATACTTGACTCCTTCTGCTGGTGATATCCCTTCCTTCTTCTTGAAAACCCATTTGCAAGTAATAATCTTTCTCCCCGAAGGCTGTATGACCAGATCCCATGTCTGATTCTTGTGTAGGGACTCCATCTCATCTCCCATAGCGGCAAACCATTTTTCAGAATCAGAACTTAAAATGGCTTCTTTGTAAGTAGACGGCTCAGATGTATCTACCTCTTCAGCAACCTGCAGTGCATAACCCACCATGTCCTCAAAACCATACCTCGTAGGTGGCCGAACTCCAACCCTCCTTGGCCGATCTTGAGCTATACTCCGATGGATATCTGATGGCATAGATTCTGGAATATCAGTTTCTGTCTGTGGCTCTTGATCCTCCTCTTCAGGTTCTTTCAAATCGCTCTCGTTCTGAATGACTTGAAACTCCACCTGTTTATCAAGACTCCCAGTTTCTGACGTAGTTGTAGGCTTCACAATGGTTCTAAGCAGAGAACTTTCATCAAAGACAACGTTCCTGCTCATAATAACCCTCTTTTCTGCTGGAGACCAGATTCTGAAACCTTTCACTCCATCTCCGTAGCCCACAAATACTCCCTTTTTAGCTCTTGGTTCTAACTTACCTTCACTGACGTGATAGTAAGCCGTACAACCAAAAGCTTTCAGATTTGAATAATCAGCAACTTTTCCTGACCACATCTCCATAGGTGTTTTGCACTGTATGCCTGTATGTGGTCCGCGGTTAATCAAGTAGCAAGCTGTACTAACCGCTTCTGCCCAGAATCTTCTATCTAGCCCAGCATTAGAGAGCATGCACCTTGCTCTCTCCAGAAGTGTTTGATTCATCCGCTCAGCTACACCGTTCTGCTGTGGTGTATTTCTGACTGTACGATGTCGAGCAATCCCTTCATCCTTACAGAATTGATCAAATTCAGACCAGCAGAATTCCAGCCCATTATCAGTTCGCAACCTCTTGATCTTCTTCCCTGTTTGATTTTCCATCAAAATTTTCCACTCCTTGAACTTCTGGAAAGCTTCACTTTTATGCTTCATCATGTACACCCAAGTCATCCTTGAGTAGTCATCAATCATGGACACAAAAAATCTGCAGCCTCCCAAAGACTCAACACGGCATGGACCCCAGCAATCAGAATGGATATAATCAAGAGTGCCTTTTGTTCTGTGAATGGCTTTTGGAAACTTGTTGCGATGTAGTTTTCCAAAGACACAATGTTCACAAAACTCTAGGCTTTTAACCTTATGACCAGCAAGAAGATCCTCCTTTGACAGAATTTGCATCCCTCTTTCACCCATATGACCAAGTCTCATGTGCCATAACTTAGTCATATCCTCCTGGTGAACTTCTGACGATGCAACATGGGCTGAACCTGTAACCGTGGAACCTTGTAGAAAATACAAAGTACCACGCATGACACCTTTCAGAATCAGATTTGAACCCTTCCAGACCCGCAAGACTCCATCTTTTCCCGACCAGCTGAATCCCTTGCTGTCCAAAGAACTGAGAGATATCAGATTTTTCGTCATCAATGGAACGTGCCTGACCTCGTTCAATGTGCAGAAGCTACCGTCATGTGTCCTTATCTTGATCGAGCCTGTCCCAACCACCTTGCAGACAGAACTGTTGGCCATCGAGATGCTGCCTCCGTCTATCTGCTCATAAGTCGTGAACCACTCTCTCCTAGGACAGATGTGATAGGATGCCCCAGAATCGAGAACCCACACATCTGAATGATGAGTGTGCTCATCCGCAACTAGGGCAATGTCTTCTTCAGAATTGGTGTCTTCTTCAGCAACAGCAGCAGAAACTGATTGTTTTTCCGATTGCTTCTTCTTCTTCGGACAATCAAATTTCCAATGTCCCTTCTCCTTGCAGTAATTACAAACATCATCTGGCTTTGCACCCTTCGACATCGGCTTATTTTTCTTTCCGCCGTTTTTCCTTCCCTTTCCGCTACTGGTGAACAGACCGGAAGGCTGTATGTCCGTACTTGTGCCGTTAGCCTTATGCCGTAATTCCCTGCTATGAAGGGCCGATCTGACTTCTTCCAGCGACACAGTATCTTTCCCAACAATGAACGATTGAACAAAATTCTCAAACGACATTGGGAGAGATACTAACAGAATTAGGGCAGCATCTTCATCCTCGATCTTCACATCGATATTACGCAATTCTAATAACAAAGTATTCAATTGCTCTAAATGTTCCCTGAGTTGTGTACCTTCAGCCATTCGTAAACCGAATAGACGTTGTTTCAGAAGCAGCTTGTTGGTTAGAGATTTTGTCATGTACAAACTCTCCAGCTTCAACCACAGACCAGCAGCAGTCTCTTCATCCGAGACTTCCGTGATGACGTCATCCGCGAGACACAGCATGATCGTCGAATGCGCCTTTTCCTCCAGAATCGCCATCTCAGGAGTAACGACGGCGTTCTTGTCTTTCGACAACGGCGCCCAGAAACCTTGCTGTTTCAACAAAGCCCGCATCTTGATCTGCCATAAACTGAAACTGTTCCTCCCTGTGAATTTGTCGATTTTCACGTTCAAAGCAGACATCTCGAATTCTCCAAGAACACCGATTAATCGAGAGGCTCTGATACCAATTTGTTATGCGGAATTCGAGATAATACGAGAAAATATAAACGCGAAAAACAAGACAACAGATTTACGTGGTTCACCAATAAATTGGCTAGGCCACGGGGAAGAGAGGGAGCAGTTTTATTATGGAGAGGCAAAAACAGAATTACAGAATAGGGTTTGCCATAGCGTCTATATATAGTGCTAAGCTACGCCCTAACAGGCTTGGGCCCAACATACAGAATCCCCGTCCTTTCTGTTGTAATGGGTCCAATTCAAGGCATTCAACAAAAATGATAATAGAATCCACAGCCCTCTTTCAAGTATATAAGTTAATACACTAGCTTATATGCCATTATGGATTAATCCAGGCTAGATAACATGTACTTGACTTCATAATCCACAAGAGAATGGCTTAAGACTATTATACATCATATGAACAAATCAACGCTCTGTTCATAGTGACTTCACTTGTTAGAAAAAATTATCTGTTGTGAATGATTCTGCTATTTTATGTTATTAGAAGCTGGTATGCGTTCTGATAGAGATTGATTCTGCTAGCATTTTCACTCATATAAGGGTTACTTGGTATTCCTCTAGGGGTGAAACGTCTGTTATTTGTTTGATTTGGAAAATCAGGGAGTTCGCTTGGCTTCCAATATGCACATTTACGCGTTTAGTTGCTTGAAGTGATTGATAGTTATATTTTGTCTTAGAATGCTTTTTCTTCTTAATCATCAAGATAAGTGATTCATGTTTCAGGAGGCAGAGATGTTGGTAAACATAAAAAACCATGTTCTAATTCCTGAGCACCAGACACTTACTCTTGAAGAAAAGAAGACCTTGTTGGAAAGATATACTGTGAGGTTCGTCTTTGTAATATTATTTCACTTGCTAAAGTTTTCACCTCATATAATACACTAAATACTGTTGAAGGCATTTTTATTGAGCTAGTGTAGTGGAGGTCAAGAGTGAAAGAATGGAGTAAACTAGAAAAAAACCAATTTAACAGTTAATTCAATGGCTTTGTATTCCCTTTCAACCCATTGGGAATGCGTTTGTTGGAAGGGATATAATTGGAGATGGAAAAAAGAAGATAGAACAGCATTCTTCATGATAGTGTTAAAGCCAATACTGTCTTGTTCCCTTTGTAGTGTAGAAAAAATTAAGCATTTTTTCTTTGCGTTTTATTCTATGTGAAAGATAATCGAAACCTTGTATCAATTAGCTATTTGCCTATGTTACTTACCGATATGTGGTCTGAACTAGTTTTTGATGTTTTCACCGGTTGAGTGGATAGAACAGACAAGTAGTGTTAGTTAGTTATTTGCTTAAGCTTTACCCCTTCAAAAGAGGCGATTTAGAGTCTCGAGTTTTCTCTACCCAATCTAACCATGTAAAAACAGGGACGCTTTACGTTCTTGAAATGATAACCATCTTTTTGTCAACTTACCCTTTCCTATTTCTTTGCGTCTACAGCTTTTCCTAATTGCTAATGTTGTGATGAGTTATCTCTTCCCTCTAATGAAAATGCCAAACTCATCGTCAAATCATCCCCAATTTATATATCGTCATACTTAACTTATTTATATCATGTTCTATCATTAACACATTATATTAATCATTTGGTGAGTAATTAAGCATAAAAAGAGTTTAAACATGATAAAATTCAAGGGAGAGCTAAATTTTATGGAAGTATAAATGCATAATATACAAGCTAATGTGACAGTTGATCACCATTTTAAATTTAATTGAGATTTCTTGTTCATTGTCTATTATGGATTCCATTGTTTAACTTTGTTGTATTTTGACATAAGCTTGTTCATACTTCATACGTCGGCTTTATCATTTATATACTTCTAATAGGTAGATCTACACACAAAAGCAATATATATAATTTTTTTTTTTGATATATCCTAATACTTTGAAACCTTAACGAGAAAATAGTCAACTATCCCTCTAATCTATTACCAAATTTTCAACAATATCGATAAAGAGTTAATTTTCAAAAATTCTTAATTCCATACACAAATTAGGGTCAAGAGGAATACAAAAATTTTATCAGTGGCAGCAACGACATAAAAATGACGGATGATGGACAGATCTGATCACAAAGAAGGAAGAGATTTCTATGAAGATAAAAGAAAAGAATAAGGAAAAACAATAATAAAATATATATATACATATACAAAAAAAATGTTTTACGTTCACTTTTTCAGGGAGGGTGAAATACACTCACTTCGCCACATAAGCATTTAGGGAGATGATAATTTCAGTTTTAAAAAGTTCAGGGAGATTATAAACCCTCGTAAAATTTAAGTGTGTAATTAAAAATTCGATAATAAATTGAAGGGGCATTTGACCATTTTCTCAACCCTTAACATCACATAAGGTTACAACAGGTTTTTCCATTTATCAATTTTTGTAGCATTTAACCATCTTTTGATACTATTCCCCTTTAAAAGGGTACCATGTTAAAATTGAAATAACAAGATATCATGTGAAAGCTAATAAAACAAACGGTGGACAACGATAAATTAGATAACAAAGTATATTGCAAATCTATTAGTTAGTACTCAACAATTCTTTTTATTTTTGGTCAGGTCCTCATTCTATGCCTTATATAATCTTTGATTGTAAACTTATAATATATAGAGTGGAACACCTATGCTAATTAGTGGGGCACAACCTCAGGTGCTATTCTACACTTTCCAACACATTGGCAAAGTCCATATACCTATGCTTTTAGCGCTGCCAAACATTAAAATAACTTAATAATGACTGTTTTCGATTTTTTTTTTAAAAAAAATTAATGGTTAAAAGACTCTTAAAATATCATTTTTTTACGAGTTTATGTTTAAACTATCTTATTTTCGTCACCCTGAAACTATAACATTCAAGTGTTGAAATATCTCTAGCATGACATATGGCAATGCGTTTATTGACATTTACTGCACATAGGCCGTAAAATGACCTGTTTGAGTAAAATAAAAAAGTGTTTTTAAGCACTTAATTTAAAGGCAAAATATTTAAAATAAGTCAAAAATCATAACGTAGGATTTCTAACGGATGACTGGCCTATAAGCTATAAGCTAAAAGCCAAAAGTCAATACAAATAGGCTCTTAGATTTAGCTTCTTCAATGAGAAAACATGAAAAAGTTATATTACTTAACTCTAGTTTTTTCACAATAAGAAATTGGTAACAGAAACAAGGCTCTACAAGCTCTCATGAGTAACACAGACCATGCAAAACAGCAATCCAGAAGCAGATATACCGCATTATGTAAAAGTGATCTCTTACAAAATCAAAACTGGCAACTGCACATCAACTAGACAGGATGCAAAAATGTTGTCTCGAAACTGTAAGGAGTTAGAAAAACACAGTTATGTCCATGAAAATGTATCATACATACGACCGAGCAAGCTATATTGTTGCCCTTCTGCTTTGAGGCCAAATGATTGTTTGACACTGAAAATGGCATGATCAAAATGTACAATCTTTTGTCATACTTGCTAACTAAGAGATCATCTTGACAACCATCTGAGGCAAGACACTATCTGTAAATGCAATCAGTGAACATCTTTGTACTTTGTAGAATTCACCAACAATTAGTAACCAACAGAGTTTAATATGACAAATGAAAGAAACAATTCCATTGACAAAACAGTGATAGCTAAGGTATCCCATCAATTAGTTAAAAAGATACTGATGCAATTGAACAAAAAACTCGTAGTGTTATCTGAACAACTTGGTTGAGATAGAATCAAGAATCACAATTGGTTTTCATGTCCCCTTCACCTTCAATCATTCTCAGTGGTACTACCTAGAGGATCACAACTTCACAATGCTATTTAGAAACACTTCCAGAGGATGTCAAAGTCTGGGGTTAGAGTTAGACACAAGAAGTTGATAAGGGCTGACTCACAAGAGCTTAGGGTAATGAGTTATGTATAAAGCTGATAGAACGAGACTTACAAAACAGAGCATCGAAGTAGTTAGAGGAGATGAAATCTACATATGGCTTCAAAAGTTCATCTCAGCTGATGTTCAATACTTTGCTAAATGATACAATGCTGAAGGCCTAACCCCTGTTCTCTTCTGCTATAAGGTAAGCTGCATATAAAAAGCAAAGAAAAGTAATTTGGATGAGGCTTTAATTGGTCTGAGTTGGGAACGGTGAAATTCTCTTCATTGAGAGATAGAAGTAGTAAAAAAGCTGTTTGGTGAAGTTAAATCGGCCTCAATCAAGAGTAGCTTAGGAACTGAATAGGATTTGTTAAAACTACAAATCTTGGAAATGGTTATAAGGTTGTTTCAAATATCACAAGTAAATGGTCCATAAGAATCCAAAATTGCAAGAGGCTAAACATTTGATTCATGATAATTAACTTCTCACTGATACAACAATTTCCAAGGCCAGATCTTAGTGTACAATACATTCACTGCTTGCTATCAAGGCGCATCCAATATAAGCTCAATCAGACTCCCACTACTTATTTGATTTGGTAGAACCAATTGATAATTTACTGACTGTATCTACATGAAAAGAACACTAAAAACCAGTGCTAATCCATGCTAACATATTAGTAGACGAGAACTGCATTGAACAAATGGGGCAGCAAGACAAAATCACAGCAGGATTAAAGTGATTAAGAAATTTTACGTATACTTCATGACTGCTTCTTTTTTTCCTTCAAATACAAGTAGTTTCTCTGGAAGTCTAAAATTACCCAAATTAAATGCCTTAAACCAATCTCAGGCCATAGTGCAGCGGGAGAATAAAGAAGACAATGTGAACTTTGCCACAAAAGAAAATTGCTTAAACGAGTTGCTCCAGAAGTCCGAATAATAATGTCTGGATCAGGACAAACTGACATGTACATATGTCTGTCAATATTTGTCACACCAATCCGGCGCTCATTCTTGTCCTTCACATTTTCTTCGAGTCTAATTAAATTGCTTCCATCATTATTTACATCTAATTTTCTAATCTCGTCCCATTTTTCTTCACAAGATTCTTGAACAGCATGGACAATCTCATCTGTTGATGTGTAGGCAACACAAATAGACAATATAGCTTTTGAATTACCTGATGTCTTTACCATAGCCCTCTCAGCGGCTAACCTGACATGGTCACTCAAAAGTTTAAGGTTTCCTTGAAAGTAAATTCTAATACCAAGGCGGTTTACAATGCTCTCCTCTTTTGTTAATTCATCAATTTTTTCCTGCATCAGTTTCATTAGCGATACAACTTCTTCAGGCCTTCGCTTGAAATTATCAATGCTGAAGGCATAAACTGTTATATATTTTACACCAAGCTCATAACAATATTTTAGCATATTGATAAGAGCTGAAAATCCTGCTCTATGTCCATTCCCATCAAGCAAGTTCTGTTTCTTAGAATATCTACGGTTTCCATCCATGATAAAAGCAATGTGACTAGGAACAGGACCCACACTAAGTATAGAAAATATACATTGGCGAACAAAGCTGCTAATATTTTCACATAAACGCCCCACTTTTTTACCGTTCACACCTTCCATATCAACCCTCGAATTAATACTTGATCATGCACCAAAATCAACCTAATCAAACATTACAGAATTTCGTGTCAACTAATCGAATAAAATCAACTTTTTTCTGTCATTAAAAAAAAACAATGCAAAACAAGAGAAATCATCACAGAAGTAAATTCGCATCACAATAAATACTAAATAAACTTAGCACAACGAGCTACTTCTTGTCATGCACTAGACTCTTTAAATTTCGAATAATGACACCAGGAAGTTTCTTGAGTTCTACAATAATCCGATTTATAGTAACTCAAAAGTCAAAACTACTCTTGACTAAGAACCAGTGTTCTTCTTATGACATACACACATCAAATGCAATAACTAGAATCAGTGAAATACACAAATAACATATCAAATGCAATAACTAGATTTAGTTCAATACACAAATAACATGTCAACAAAAGTAATACAAATTAACACGAAACACTGCTATACATTTTGAGGATAAAAATTCAGATCTGTGAGAGAGTCGGTCAACAGAGAAGCCAAATGCAAACCCAAAACTAAAGAGAACAACCAACAATAGCATCTAATATTTAGACAGGATTTAGTGACAGAATAACACTAAAGTAAAAGTAAAGAGCAGTGCAACTTTGAATTAACAGTGCACCTTTGAGTTGTGATCGGAAAACAGTGCCGGCTGATGATGTTAGAGGAATCAACGTCGGCGGCAGACTCTTCTCCCGTCCCTCCTCTAACACATGTAGTTTAGAGATAGATCTCTGCTTTTGACCACAATACAAATACAAATACAAATACAAACAAGAGAACTAAATTAAGGGTTTAAATTATGTTTTTTCATTAACAAATAATTGAAGTCATTTTTATCTATTGAACTTGTTATGTCAAATTAGTTATTAGTATAAATATAAATTACAATAATTGAGTTAGGGTTAAGGGGGAGGTGGGATTAATCATAAAGGTCAATTTTCGCCCATAAAGTAAAAATTTACTTAGACCGAGTTATTGAGATTTTTTCCCTTAATAATAACTAGTAGGAATGTTTGTGATTTGGTTTGGATTGGTTATTAATTAGAATCAAAATCAAATCTAGCTGGTCAGTTTTTTAAAATTTTAAAACCAAACCAAGCCAAACGAAAAAAAAATAACCATCGGTTTGGTTCGGTATTCTTTTGAGGACTTACGTATCTCGATAGATACAAACACTAAGTACATGAACAATCTATAGAAAAACTAATGTTGGTTCAGCTAAGCAATTAAGCAATATTAGAGTTATTATTACACGAACAAAGTGATTCATTTGAGAGAAAGGGCGACTATTTTATGTGAAGTATAGTATGTACAAACTAAGATGGATTTTGATGGACTTGGATTTGAGATTGTTATACTTTGGCTAAAGTGTTGTGCTAGAGAAAATGTAAAGTTAAAAACTTAAAAGTTAATTAAAATCTAACAAAATACTTTTAATTTCTTTATGAATTATATATAAATAATTTATAAAATTTATATATCTAATTTGTCGGTTCAAATTTGGTTATTTTTGCGATTGTTTTTTTAGTAAAACCAAACTAAATCAAATAGTATCGGTTTTCAAAATTTAAGAACTAAACCTAATCAAACTAAACCAAATATCAGTTTTTTTTAATCGATTTAATTCAGAATGCGATTTAATTTAGTTGTTAACCATAATCATGAACAGCCCTAATAACTAGTATGATACGGAAATAAAATTAAAATAAGATTTTTTAAAATTTAAATTGAATACCTTATTCGAATTATCAGATATATTCTATATTATTTTTATAAAAGATTTAGCTATTATATTGTTTAATGAAATATACTCACGTCCCACCCCACTCCCTATACCCCATAATTAATAAATCTTTATGAATAAAAATAATGAGTGGTGTTTCAAATTGTTAATATTGATCTTTTATTATTTTATCATTTGGTTTAATATAATTATCAAGTTCTCTACTTATCAATATAAATAAAAGCTAGTTATTCTGTTTACTGAGAATTTATAAAAAATTTGACTGTTTGTTTTATTATTCAATGTCCACTGGCCCCTCCCTTCCTCTCCGTACATTATAAGTTACATAAATTTCAGGAACACAAAAATACGTATAAAAGGTTAAATATGAAATAATTTAAATATATTCCTAATTGTATTTTCGGATTAAATATGTCTCTTCCATTGTATTTTCGAGCTAAATATACCCTTATGACTAACAGAGGACACACGTACGAATGACACACGTACGATTGGTAGGATAACTCATAGGAACTCAAGAATACAGAAAAATTATGTGCTCTATGACATGGGGCTATTCAAAACGAGAAGCGCTAAAAAGATATCAAGAAAAAATTATCAATTTTATCATGATTTCGAGAGAAAAAAAATGAACTTGTCACAGCCTTATCATGCCTCTTCTTCTTGGACTCGAGTATGACGTATCCAATAAAAATGCTCAAGAAGTTATTGTGCCGCTCTACAACATTATCTATTACTAGCTACAAATTCAAACCGTGGCTATTATATTGTAATAGCTACAAAACCTTTAATTTTATAGCTATTTAAAAGTTTCTAAATTTTCTTAGCCACAAAAATTAATTTGGCGAAGCAAAATCCTTATTTTTGTTACAATTGCTAATAATTGTGGCAATAATTATATGAATAGCTACAACTTTATTGCAACAATGTAATTTACTAGCTGGTTAAAAAAATTGTCACACAATAAAAGTTATTGTAGCAATAGAAACTCTTTAGCCACAAAAAATTATTTGAAACAAGATGATATAGCTAAATAAATACTTTTGCTTCAAGTTATAAAAATATGTGGCAATAGTTAATTGATATAGCCACAAGTATTTTTTTATAGTAAAATTTTGTAGTTAATGATTAATTTTTGCCACGAGTTGAAATTTACTATAGCAATAATAACCTTTTAACCACAATAAATTATTTAAAATAAATTATTATAGCTAAATAAATATTTTTGCTTCAACTTGTTAAAAAATGTGGCTAAAGGTAATGATAGAGGTATAGATTTACTGCTTTAATTAAATTTCATAGCTAATTCTTTTGGGTCACACATTGAATTTTTTTTGGTATCAAGGATAATTATTTTATCCATAAAAGTTTAATTAAAACAAATATTATGGCTAAGTAAATATTTGTTTTGCGTACTAAAAAGCATGACAATAATTGATTGAATAGGTATAATTGTTTGTCATGAAGAGACGATATAGCCACAAATATATCATTGTGTTAATATTTTGTAGCTTAAAGTTATTTTTTATCGCGGATTAAAATTGTTGCAACAATAATAATCTTTAGCAGTGTCAAAATATATCTTTCTTGATTTCATTTAATTAGTCATATCCGTTTTACACAGTCTTACTTGTAAATTAAAATATAGTTCAAATTAATGGGTAATTATATCTAATTGATTTTAATTAATTACTCATATCAAATTTGAACAAAACTTCACGAAGTCTCACCTTAAACTTCATCATGATCAAGTGCTTTCGTAATTATTATTTGTCTCAAACGTGTTCCATTGAAGTAATACACTTATCAACCTATTGTAATTAAATGTGTTAATAATTCGATATATTTAATTTTATATATGATTTGATTTGAATAAATAAATAATCATATTAACTTTGATTAACTAATTATAAAATATTTAAACAAAACTTTGACAAGTCTACTTAGGTGTTAAAAATGGTTTTGCAAAACCACTGTTAAAAAATAATGACATGAATGAGCCTATTCTGAAAGTTTGATGGCACATTTGAGCCTTTTCGCAATAAAAAAGTAGTACGAAAATCTAAAAAAGATAATGAAACCCACCGTAAATTGTAAAAGTACAACCTTTTGAAGGTTTGGATATAGAAAAAAGAAGAAGATGGAAATAAAATGGATTAGATCTAGTCAAGCGGGTCGGTTTCAACCAAAAAAATAAGTATTTAGAATCGAGACGAGTCATTTCATTTTGAGCTTGACATGTGTCTTTTCGTTAAAATTAAGGGTAGATTTGTGTCAAGTTATGATGAGTGGGATATATATAAACTATTTCTAATAGTAGAGGGGCATATTTAACCCTTTGCCCAATAATATATGTTGGGCCTATGCTAGCACGGGCTCATATATCTAGTATAAGAGAAAAGTGACTTTTAATAGTGTCACAACAAAAAAATTGACGTGATGGCACTCGTCTTTACCCACCAAGATAAGTCAACTAAAAACTCGTCTATTACAATAAAATGCAAAAAATTTACTATCAATTTTAAAATTATACCCCCCAAAACATGGTTGTCACGTGTACAAGCCTATAAAGTATTACAATTGAATTTAAAGAAAATGTAAGTCTCATATGACATTGTTTCTAGAGTAGAACAAAGTCATAAGTAGGAGTAAGAAGGTCTGCTGAGATAACAAACAACTACCTCACAAATATTCAAGAAGCCTCGAAAAAAAGGAGAATATATCACAAAGATCCGGACTAGTAATCTACAAAAAATTGTAGAAGCAACGGGTGAGTACCAAACCACACGGTACTCAGCAAGTAAACCTCTAAACATAAGCTAAGGGGATGAAATACCGGTACTCCTAGCACCCTAACCGAGCCTCCACAACTATGACTTACATAAAAAATTAGTCCAACCTAACAACTCACAGTTTACATAGCACATAGCTCAACAACTACACTTTAACAAATTACATATCCTCAACAACAACACTTTAACAAATTACATATCTTCTACAACAACACTTTCACAAATTACATATCCTCAACAACAAGTTCAATATTCATCAATCACCAGTTCCACAGAGAGGCATTCATAAGATCAGCAAAACAGAATGTCAAGTCCACTAATGATAAGTATGTGTGATGCAATGAAATGCAATGTCAAGTATAATGATGCATGTCTAACCTAGTGATACACATCCGTTGTCTCTTGGTGTGGGACCCATGGGGGCATATAAGTCTATGCATCCATCGCGGCGTGTGATACGACCCTCAATAATAGTAACCATCGCGACGCGCGATACGTTCCTCGAACTATAGTCTCCATTGCGGCGCTCGATACATCCCTCAAAATTGTACATTCTCTTATCACATAACACTTATCACCATAATGTATCAGAACCAATACAAATAACATGTTCACACAAATAATGAGGATATGACCATTTTCATAACAAGGCACAATTCACAACAATGTCAACAATTAAGCAATAAGCCTTCAAATCATTCTCAAATATCATACTCCAACAAATAATCACATTTCCTTTTATTACCTCTTTTTTTTTTCATCATCAAAATTAATCAATGTGGACAAGTCAATCCATCATCAAGTCTCATTACTCCCAAACATATACCACAAGGAAATATACACATTTAATACACTTAACAAGGGTTTATAATTCAACTTGCCTCAAATAGTCAAACAATTACTCGGGGACTTGAGTCTTCCCTTTTCGTTGTATTTCCAACTCAAAGCAATCTATTCACATTGATAATCACAATAAGATTTCGAAACTAACGACACCCATATTACCACGGGTCTAGCCTAGACGCAAGTTTTAGACCCAAAAACTTGCGTCTAAAATCTAGTTTCTAAAATTTGATATCAATTATCATGTCAACTCTCATATTTTCAAATTTCAGCCTAAGTTATGTTCCAACCACTCCAATATCATAATTCTAATAATATTCACATAATAAATTACCACATATATTCAATTATCTACCTTAATATATCAAAACTTGAAACATAATATGATAACCATATAATGAAAAATTCAACCCAACAATCGATTATACCACCAATAACCTAGAGAATGAATCAATATCTAAAATTGACAAACATCATATTAAAGAAATCATCAAAAATCGATAGTTTGCAATTATGAATGCATATTCCATAATTGTAATTGCCAGGTCACCATTAATATATTTTTTACTTTATGACCAAAACCCTTTCTAACTACAGTAACATAAGTGACTTTGGCCTAATCACCCTCTCTCAAAATGAATTATCATTATTATTATATTAATATATGTGTGGAATCATATAAGTTCATATGCAAATTGTAAGAGTTAGGGTGATCTTACCTGGATGATATGCTTATGATTCCTCTAAAAGTAATTATAAAGTGTTAATTCTCCTTTTATTTTCACATGAGCCACACAAGGTATTGCATAAGTTATGGGCTTGACCCATTAACTATTAATCAAATAAATTAGGGAGAATTAACAATCAAGTCATAATATTTAATATATTTAATCAAAATAATAATACTTTAAAATATTTATTTAAAATGTCAGAATGAAAATATTTTAAAAATAATATGTATTCAGATTTGAGTTTAAATTGTATTCATAATAAATATACCTTTTTACACTGACACATACTTTTAAGGCAAGTTACTTTTTTATTATTAATATTTTTATTTTATAAAATATAAATATCAAACATAGTATAAGTTAATTATGATTCTACTTTTATTATATCAAATATAGTATTATAAGGTAATTAGGATTTTACTTTTATCATATCCATTAATTTACCTTAGGATTCTACTTTTATTATATCAAATATAGTATTATAAGATAATTAGGATTTTACTATTTTTACATATCCATTAATTTATCTTATGATTCTACTTTTATTATATCCATTAATTTATGATTCTTTTTCCATACTAAATGAAATTATCATATCTTTTACCGTTTACAATAATAGTGAATTTCAATAGTAGTGAAGAAAATTGAAAGCATTCATTATTGAAACAATTTAAATGGATTCTTGCTTTTTTTTTTTTTAAATTTCACTCCTTCCTATAAATTTAATAACGAATAATCTTTCTCCTTCACCTTTCACGTTTCTACCCCACCTTTCATGTTCTAGCCCCTTTTCACGTTTTCACATCTTTCATGTTCTATTCCCTTTTCACTTTTTCACATTGAAAGTGCTAACAAATTGTTCATCAAAATATATATTTTAATTCAAGAATTTTTTTCTATCGTTAAACAAAATCTTGTTATTAATTAGTTGATTTCTCGATTGGCAAGGTAATTTTCATTATTTATTTAGATTGATTTTTTTTTATCAATCCTAAATCAATGCTGCCACCATTCACTGTTAAATTTTTCACTGCTAAAGACATCTTGGATGACATCTATTAATTAGTTGATTTTTCACTGCTAAAGACAACCGTGGCAGAATTAATTTAGAATTGATAAAAGAAAAATAAAGGACGAAGGGTAAGCAAAAATATGGAATGACAAAAATAACCCTTGAATTCACAATATTTTAACCCTTAAATTCACAATATTTTTTCAATATTTTCAAGTAAGCACCCATGTTGACGAAACTCACTCTTCTTATTATATATAGTATGATCTAATAAAACAATATCTTTTTGTTACTTTTCCTTATCCTTTATTTTTTCCATTATATATGTATATTTAAATTAACAAATTTGAATCATTAAAATTTTCTTTTTTTTTCCTACTTTTGGTTTATCCTTTTCTCGATTTTCTTTTTTTCTTTTTTCTAATTTTTTTTCTAAACTATGTAAAAGAGATCCATGTAATTGAGCTAAACTTGATAAGAGATCTTCGGAATCATCCCTAATCATTCCTGCTATTTATATAGACAAGGGCTATTTTAAGTAAAGGAGATTTTAGCCATATATTTACGATAAATTGATATAGATATTATTATTAGAAACTTTATTTACTTATATGATGATTTAAAATTTTTAATTGAAATTTCTAAAATATTAGATAAAATTCTTTTGAAAGTTGGAAAATCAAAAATTTAAATTTATGATTCTAAAACTTCTTTTAAAAAAATGGAGGACCTATAATGCCTCCCAACTAATTGAGAAATTAAATTTAATTCTTACTATCTTTTATTTATTATTTAAACTAAATTTACTCAAATGTATTTTACAACTGATAAAATGACAAGTTAATGAGCTTTTTAAATGCTCATTTTTATTATTACTTTTTTAATTAACTTACGTTTTCATTTTAATTTTTTTTAAATGAGGTATTGTAGGGAAATTTTGAATGAAAAGAAAAAGGTTGAGCGATTGATAACTTAAGAGTTACTTTTGCAAGAATATAGTGCATTCACGCAAAAAATAAAACTAGGATAATAATTTAAAAAAATTCGAAACAAAAATGTATTTAAATATATTTTATAAAATTCGAAAAGATAAGATTATAAAAAAAAGTTAGGTTAGAGTTCATTTAACTCTTCAACCATGAATTTCTACTTTTTAAGCTAACTATTTTTTCTTCTTATAAAAAAAGCTAACATTTTTCAATTCAAATAATTCTAATTTTTTAAATCATTTTTTAATTACAATATCTATTATTTTATTCTTAAAATTATCAAATGGCATTTCATTAGGTTGTCATTTGGGTTAACCATATTACACACTATTCTTCTTTATCTATATGTAATTTGCAGTGTGATTAAGCCAAGTGTCGAGCTATAAAAAGTCACTAGACATTTTTAAAATAAAGCTAATAAATATTATAACAAAAAATTTGAACTAAAAATATTTGAATTTAAAAATACATTAGATTTTTTAAAAGAAAAAAAATCACTAGGTTGGAAATAAAGAACTCTTACTTTTAGAATTTTTACTATTATATAAATTTATCTTTTCCAGATATTAAAAATATATTTAATTCTAATATAAATTTAAATTTAAATTTAAAAGTACGGATAATTTCAAAAAATATAATTCAATTTAGAAAACTAAATAATACTGTTTAGTAGGAAAAAAAGAACAAAGAGGGGGAAATCTGTTTGGGGGAGAATATTGTACTACTTTTGAGAATATAATAAATTAGTTAGTTAATATACCTATTATTGTCCGTAACTTCTAAATTGAAGAAATATAAACAATAAATTTTAAATTTTAAAATTCACAAGCAAACAAAATAAATATATTGGTTCATAACAACAAGAAAAACATTTTTACTTGTTGAAGCTTTATTTTCCCTAATTTCAAAACACAATTATATATATAGAAATATGTATGTACATAATTGTATAAAAAAATTGTGCGTGATTGAACTTAATTATCTATGATTTTATTTAAAATTCTGTTGCTTTAACTTTTTGGAGATTTTAAAAAAAAAAAATATTTTCACGGAATAACTTGTAGTTTTTAGTAACAAATGTAATAATTTCATGCATGCAATTAAAAAGATATATATATATTTCTAAATGCATTTTAGCGTGATTTTTAAAGTTTTTATAGTACTCTCTCAATTCACTTTTATTTGTCACTATATTTAAAATAACTTTTATTTTTATTTAAATAAATTTTTTTATCTTATTTAGCTTAAATATTTTTATGTATGTATTCTCATGTTATGTAGTATGTTTTTAGCAATAAAACTTTCATCCTAAGGTTGTGTAAAGTAAATAATTAAAAATATTATTTATATTACTCCATTTAAGCACATGCCACTCATGTATTTTGTAAAACTTTAAAATTATTTTTATTTTTATTTGATACATAAAATATAATTTTTTTAGTAATAAAAACCCTATTATGTAAAAATATGTAAGTGCGCTTAATAACAAATTTTATATTTGCTAGAAAGTTTATAATTTTGTATAATTCGCTGAATACATTCAACTTTATACAAATTATCCGATTTTATATAATTTCATTTATACATTGTAATTTGCATAATAATATTTGTATTTGTATAACTATAAGTGTGTAGGACGAAAATATATGTAAATTCACATATTTAAAATTAGGAAAATTGTATATAATAGCAAACTAATAACCTAAAATAAATGGAGTAGCTAGGGTTTGATTTAATTGTGCTCTATAGCAAATGTTTGGAAAAAATTGTCAGGCGCCTCTTTCCCATATATCTCGCTCGCTTCCTCACTTTTTATACAAACACAAGTGTATAAAAATTGTTTCTAATTGTATAAAGCAAAGAAAATTGTATAAATACATATATTTTTGTTCCCTTCTCTTCCCTCTTTCAGATCTCGCTCGCCACTCTCCCAAGTCTCGCTCGCCACCCTCGCCTTTCTCACTTATACAAACAGAAGCGAAATGTATAAATTGCGTTTCTGTTTGTATAAAGCGTGAGAAAATTGTATATACACATGCAAGTACATATATTTTCGTCCTATACACTTATAATTATATAATAAAAATATTTCCCTGCCCAGTTTCTTTTGCCATTCCCTCTTTCTCGTTTTATACATTTTCGAATTGTATCTAATTTCTCTCTTTCTTGTTTTATACAATTCGATTAAATTGTATATTCCTTGTCAAGTCTCTTTTGTCTTTCTCTCTTTCTCATTTTATACAAATGCAATTTGTATATAATCGTTCTATACATTTATAATAATACAATTCTTTTTATACATTTCGTTTTTATACAGTTAGTTCTCTGTCCAAGTATCCTTCTCTTTCTTGTTTTATACACTTCGAACTGTATATGTATAGCGAAATATACAATTTTTATGTTTATTATAAAGTGCAATTATACAATCTTTGTTATAGTATACAAATATAAATATTTTATTTGCTATATGTGAAAATTGCCCTAAAAAAATTCATTCCCAATCCCCAAACGCTCCTTAATACTTTGTACTAAAGTTACGTACTTATTTGTTACCAACACAAAATTGGGGCGATCCGCGATATTCACTTTCATTTCACTAAAGCAACTCACACTGATACACTGAATCTCCAGAGATCAGAATTGTCTTCTCTTCTCCCGTTGAAACGTTCGATAAGCAAACCCTCTTCGGGCCGGATCGTTGAGGCGTTGGAGAAAGACGAGTTCCGGCAAGTTTATCAAGTCCAAGGTAAGTCCAACATTAGAAAGATCTCGTAAATTCACTGTTAAAAAAGCCCCAATTTGCATATTTTTGTGTGGTATAATTCATTAATTTTCGTAATTATCATCATGAAGATCGATTGTTCTTCGCCTTTAGTTGATTGGGTAGAATACAGCTTTGTTGATGTAATGGAACGTGGAGTTGTCGGTACCGATTGCTTGTTATTAGATAAAGTTAATTTCATCTGCTTGATGAAGCTACATGAATAAGCATTTTCTTAAAAGTAAAATAAAATTGAAGGATGATTGATCAATGTAAATTAGATGCTGTTTCTTGTACTTCAGTTGCTTTTTTTTTTCTCAAACCTCTCTACTTTTGGGATTATGCTGGTTATGTTTTTGTTGTTGTTGTTGATTGATCAAGGTAAATAATATGTGTGAATTATTACTACCCAAAAAAATTAATCAGTTGAGTTCTTTGTCCTTTCAGGTTTATTTGAACTGCGGTGACGATTGGTCAAGGTAAAGGAACAACTTCTATATAGTGGAAGGGAAGGAAGTAGAGGAAACAGTAGGTGAACGAGGTGTTTGGAGACCTTAAGCATCTTTCGAAAAGCAAAATCTGGGAGTTTATGAAACTAAGGAGAAGTGTTTGATTTTTAACATTATTATACTTCTGAAAGGAAGTGTTTATAGGCAGCACTAGGAAAAGTGTACAACTTTGTTAAGAATGGAGTCTTTATGGAAGTTAGTGTATTTGCTTGAACCAGCACCCATCGCTCTTATTCTGACTGCCATAGCTGTGTCATTTGCATCTGCCTTCCGGGCTTTAAACTATGGCAAAGAAATGGAGAGAAATCGTGATTGGTCTGAAGCATCAATTACCTTAGACAGGTCTCAGGCTCTTATGATCCCGGTAGTGAGCTCTTGCAGCTTGCTTATGATGTTCTATTTGTTCTCTTCAGTCTCACAGATCCTCACTGTGTTCACTGCAGTTGCCTCAGCATCATCTCTTTACTTTTGCCTTTTCCCTTATATTGCCCAAATCAAGTCTCGATTTGGCTTAGCTGATCCTTTCGTATCTCGCTGTTGTTCGAAGCCATTTACTAGGATCCAAGGCCTTTTGACGTTGCTGTGCATTGGCACGGTTGTAGCATGGCTTCTCTCTGGGCATTGGATACTGAATAATTTGCTGGGCATCTCTCTTTGTATTGCTTTTGTGAGCCATGTTCGCCTTCCTAACATTAAGGTTTGTGCAATGCTCCTTGGCTGCTTGTTTGTTTATGATATATTCTGGGTTTTCTATTCGGAGAGATTCTTTGGTGCAAATGTCATGGTGTCTGTAGCAACCCAGCAATCATCCAATCCTGTACACATAGTGGCGAATAGATTGAGCCTTCCTGGATTGCAGTTGATAACCAAAAAACTCGAGTTGCCTGTCAAGATTGTGTTCCCTAGAAACTTACTGGGTGGTGTAGTGCCTGGATATGCTGCTGTTGATTTCATGATGCTGGGTCTTGGCGACATGGTAAATACATTTTCTTATTTGTGAAATAAGTAAAATGGTGAACGAATGTCTCCTTTTATACTCTTTTTGTTAGCATCTTGATTTTTGTCTGCATTAAAAATATATAGAGGGTGAGACACAACATTTGACATTTCAATTTTTCTCATCTGATGAAGTTTTCCTTCATTCTTGGTCGAGCTCGTCGCACCGTGCTTGCCTAGTGCGGGTTACCTCTCCTGTGTGATTTGCGAGCTATTGCATAGGAGTGGGGTTTTTACCCTGTGCACACCTAAATGGTAGCAGCTGCAGGTTTCCCCTGTCACAAAAATAAATAAATAATGATGTATGGAATTCTTGTTCTATATTAATAGATATCAGCAGTTGTGCGTAATTGAACCATATATAGGCACTAGGTTTCATATTCTGACAGTAATAGCTCTTTTTTTCACTCTCTCAAGAATGTAGTATTAAAGTAGAAGGGAAAAGAAGATAATTGTGAGTAGTCAAACCATGCATTGCAGTAAAAGAAATTCTAGATGTGTTGGCTTGTATGATGAACAGATAGACCTTTTTCATGTTAGGGTAAGCTATGATTGGTAGCTGCATGGGCACTGGGAATTTCATATATTTTTCTGGTAGTTAAGTGGATATTTTTGGCGTAAACAAGAGATCATGATTGATGATCTGTGTTTCTGGTAGGGCTTGCATCACGGCTTTGAGGTGACAAATTTGGACCCATTTCTTAGTGTTGTTGGTTATATTACCTTCTTCCTCATAGTCTCTATCTTTACTTGTTTTCTTGGTTATTATTAATTAGTTAATGTAATTTCTGTACTCTTCCCTATTTCTTTTTCTTTTCTGTTTATTATTTTGGGTTGGTGGAAAAGGAGGGGGTTTCAAAAGCTTACTGTCACTACATAGGAGATCAATGAAAAACCTCAAGACAGTTTTTGCTGTTTTATTTATGCAAATGCATTTTTTGATTAGGTAATATATGCAAATGCATTTTTTGATTAGGTAATATATGCAAATGCGCTATATGTTATTTCACATGTTCCCGGAAGGATTCTAAAAGGATTCAGAAGAAAGAATGTATCAAAAAAGAAAATAATCACTTCTCCCTATAGTCTATGATAGACATTTAATGTTGAAATTAGTTTGATCGATTAATTAGGCTTATATGTTACATTTTCTAGCAATGAAAAGTATGAAGGTAGAAGTTTGTAAATTTGATCTAGTAACGAGTATGTCATAACTCATATGGATGTTTTAAATCTGAGAAAGTAATTAATTCTTAAATTGTATAAGTAATATAGTAATTATCACCCCAAGTGAAAATTCTGTCATAGAACGTAGGATAAGATCAATACAAAGTTTTCTCCCTAGTCCTACTTTGTCCGTGGAACCTTCACCACCAAACACATATTGCAGGTTTGTCTGGTAATAATCGTGTTTGTGCAAAGATAACTTCATACTGACGGCGAACATAAAGTGAACCATGCTTAACATGGAAAAACCCTAAAAAGCTTTTCTTTTCCCAATTCTTGAAATTTTGATTGATTCTGTCGGCAATTGTTCCAAAGATAAGTCTCTAATATTCAATGTTTAGTATCTATGGCCAACTGTATAATGCATATACACATGAATCGTGATATGTATTTCCATTTATTGAGTGTTAAATGAGTACAGTAAAGATCTCCATAGATTCTCCTGTTCGTGATTAGTCCTTCACGATGCAATACTTCCATAAATCCGCCCGCTAAATAGTTTGACATGGACTGAGCTTTCATTTGTTTTATGTGTTTTCAGGCTATTCCTTCTATGCTTTTAGCATTGGTTCTCTGTTTTGACCATAGAAAGAGCAAGGACTCTGGAAGCATCATGGATATGCCACCTCCAAAGGAGGATATATCATCTCCAAAGGGGTTTTATATCTGGTATGCGCTAGCAGGATATTCCCTTGGACTGGTTACTGCCTTAGCAGCTGGTATTTTGACTCACTCGCCACAACCAGCACTTCTATACTTGGTATGTTATTTTTGCATGAAGCTCAACACCTCTTCCCAATTACTGCTGCAAGCCTTCTTTATTTGTGGGTTTCAAGAGCCTGTTAAGTAACACAAAATCATGGTCCCTACGGGTGTGTTTAGTGTTGGACTGATAAATAAAGGCACACCATTTCGTGATATGAAGTAATTCTTTTAAACACTAGAGATTTTCTTAGTTTCATACTTGTTGTAAACGACCCTACATGTTATGTATCCGATCATAATAAGAAGACTCCCGTGACCCGTCGCTTGGCAAGCCAATATGATATAGGCAATAACAAAGGCTTATCCAATCTAGTTGGTATCACCTAGATGTGACCTTTTCTTCCATCTTATTATGTTCTTAGCTATGTCTGCATTGATTCCTGGATAGTATAGGTATATCAAGAAAAATTCTCTCCATCTGTTTAGGTCTACCCATCCCTTTCATTTAATCACTTTAGTCATCATATTATCGCATCTACTGAGGGTTCATCGGCAGGTGGGACATACCAAATTATCTCAAGGCCTTTTTATTCTTCTTTTTGTTGATAATTTAAGCCTTTCTCTTATTTTATCCTATACATGTGCTACCTACACCCTTTGTCGGATGTGGCCATTTCTAATATAGTCTAACTATATGCCAGAACATCTAGTTTGGCATCCACATTTTCATGACATTCATATCGTGGGTAAATGATGAGTCTCGACATTCACAATTCACTCCCATAAGTCATTCTAGTCTCGTAACTAATATGTACAATTTGCTTACTCTTTGGAAGGTATCTTTCTACTGCATACACTTTCATAACACTCTTCCATTTAAATCATCATATTTTAATTCTATATTGCATCTTCATTGTCATGCCATTCTCGTTAAAGTCTGAGCTTAGATATCATAGTTATCAACTTTTAGGCACTGCAGTTCGATCTCATATCATTTTCACTCTCCTCATTAGAGCTAAGTCTTGTAGTGCATATATTTATCGCACTACTACTTATCCTAAAATCTTTGGTCTCTTGAGTGGCTCTCTATATTTCCATCTTTTAGTTAACTCCCTTGATAGTTTCATCAGTTTGACTCAGTCACCGGCAAATAGTGTACATCATGGAACATCATTCTCTATATTGTTGGTTGGTTCATCTGTACAGGAGTAAATGTGTATCAGCTCAAGGCAGATCTCTGGTATAAACCTGCGTTTAGTGGAGATACTTCTATATTTAGGGCATTATTCCCACATATGTGATTGCTCTTTCACACGTGTTCCTTTATGGATTTACATATAATAGAATTCTGTTTTGCCTGTGCACTAGCTTTTTGATCTTCAATCTCATAGTGTTGTATATATGGGTAGAAACTTACCCGGAAAAATGAGCTAAAAGTGCCTTAAAAGGTTTCCAATTAAAAAAATAGGACAATTGGGCCCCCTTTATTTCTTTCCTTTTTTAATTTTTAATATTAATAAAAAGACTAAACTAAGAACATTTTTCGTAGTTGTCTGGAGAACTACTGAAATTGTCTGGACAACTAAAGAAGTTGTCCACTACGACGGTTGTTGGACTGAAGTGTAAAAGTTAAAAGTTTGGGACTATTTGAGAATATTTTTTAACCTAATTTATACTATTTCTCACTTCTACCCTATTTTTAAGACTTGAAGGACTCCTACCTAATTGACTAACTAGTTTGTCCCTTTTAATAGACCTTCCCAACTTACCCCGTGCCCCGTGTTTACCCTAAACTAATAAATGCTAGACAGTGTCTGTAAGACACACATTTATCAGTTAACTGTAGTTAAGTGCTGTGTATTCTCACTTTGATTTTAACTGCTAATGTTAAATTGCTTAGCTAGGGTTTAAACATTGCATGCTAGTAACTTTTTAAGATGGCGCATTTGGAGGTCTACCTAAATGTCCATTTAGATAAATGGTTTTATAGCTTCGCAAATTTGTTTTCTTTTTCCTTATCAAATCCAAAAGTGTCGAGGTGGTGTCCAACCAGTGTGAATGTGAGACTCTTACATGCTGCCTAAGATTTGATCTAGTGCCTTCTAAGGGAAGAGTTTGCAACTTTGCATTGCAATTTGCACATATGATATCCTAAAGATACTGGGTTGGTGTTTAATGTCCAGGGAGTGCTAGTTATTCAGGATGTGCACGAGCCACTCTGAGACTTGAGTGATATTTCATTCTTGCATGAACAAATTAATCTGTTGTGAATTTCCTACATCAATTCACACCCTATTTTTAAAACGTTTGTAAATTTCAGTTCATTGTTCACATTAATTTACTAGCCGGTGACTATATTTTACTCTACAAACTCCAGAAATGAAAAAATAACTAAATGCGAGTAGAACTTGTAACAAATTTTCAGTAGTTTACTACTGTCTTTTGCAAAAACTTCTTGAGATTATCTCGTAAAAAAAAACTTCTTGAGATTATCCTCTTATGCTGGTTTAAGAAGTTCTGCTTCCATAACAAGCACGATCCAATTTGGTCTTAGCTCATTTACTTCCTATATTTGGCTAAAATAGGTACCATCAACTTTGGGGCCGATAATTGTCATTTCATGGATGAGAAAGGAGTTAGCTGAGCTGTGGGAAGGATCACCGTCAAACATAAATGAGAAAACTCGTTTTACTGAAGTCTGAGCTCTTGCATTCTTCCCATAAAGCTACATCTAGGGAGGCCACATCCAAACCTGTAAATTTACTTAGTATAATTCAGCCCCATCTGTTGGATATTTACAATTTTTGTTGGAGCTATGTCTTGCGTATATTTACGAGGCTGTCAACCTCGAGACAGCGACAAGCCTCAGACTTATGTTGCAATTACAAACGCTAATATTTCTATTACTGGAGTTGCATTGTCTTTATTCCTCCCCTTACTCCTGTGATTTCAAGGTAAAACTGGTAATACTATCTTAGAGGCAGAGGTGGAAACTATAGACCACCATTCTCTTCCTGTATGGTTCATACGAATTTTAACAGGTACAGGCGAAGTTGTTGTTTACTGATTCAAGTTGTGAAAGTAACCTTGTATAGAAATGCAGGTAAGGTTGCTTACAATAGACTCGTGGCTTGTGGTTTGGTCTTTTTCACGTTCCGTAACTTTCTTGGTTCTACCATGAAAAAGAAGACTTTGACATGTCAATGTTGTTGTATGCATATGATTGTAACCCTGAAGGGTGCAATGCAATAACAATAGTAAAATATAGTCGAAGATCATATTTTTGTATGATCTACATTATACATGTGAATTATGCGCCACAAAGGTATATAACGTACATATTTTAATGGATGTTTTGAAGTAATATTTTTCCTTAATAAGAAAAAGATGGTAATATTTTTGAGCAACTTTTTGGCAGCATAAACATCCACCTTAGTTTCCTAATAGTAACTTAATAAAATATACACAATTCCGTACAAATTTCGTTGAAATAATCAAACAATTAGTCACACAAAATTGCAACTATTTTGTGAGGGGAAGATGTTCGGTGACTTGTGAATATCTTTAATATCTTAATTAAGAGTGTGATTAGGACGTAGTGAAAATTAAAAAAAAAACATTTTCTTGAAACATTGGTGAATTTTTTTTAATTTTTTTTTTTTGATATTTCATAATTAAAAAAGGTTAAACTTTAGTAACTATTAAGTTAAAAAATGAGAAGTAGAGTAGTACCTATGTTTAACTTTTTTAAAGTTATTTTAGATTTATTTCAAGTTAGTTTTAATTTTATCAAATATTCTCAAAAGCTAAAAATGTCTTAAAAGTAAATTTGATTAACTTTTAAGCCAATTTAAATATGCTATTATTGTTTCAATATTAATTATATGTAATTTAAAAAAATAGTTGGAGATAAGTGTTTGAGTGGCATGGGGTTTCTAGTCAACGAGTGTAAAAGGTTGTGGAGGAGATAATAATTTTGGAATGTTAATTATGAAATTTGTTTTTACTACTTTTTCTAGAAAAATCATTTTCCTTGAGGTTCTTAAAAAAAATATTTCATCCAACGAGACAAACCAAACTGATTTGTTTTTTTACCAAACACATCCTAAGTGACTAAATAGTAGGTGAGTTTAATTTCATTTTAAAAAAAAAACACATGAAAGGGGTCATTTGATTAGTTGTAATAACACAAGTAATATAAGTGTCAAATAAGGAATAAAAAGCAATACATAACTAAAGCAATTTTTGGTTAGCAATATTAATAATTCTCACATTAAAATACATGAATTTATTTAATTATTTATATAAAATTTGAATAATTTTACATATATTATCATTTTGAGATTTAACAAATAAGTGTTTTACGAAGAAGTTCTTGACTGGAGTTTAGTTTTATACTTATTTTGGGCTGTCTCAAACTTTCTGTTAATCTACAATGTGATAGTGTTTGTTTTTGAGCAAGATGTATACTGACAACTAATTTGCTTGATTTATTTGGTTTATCACCTTATTTCTACGTGATTTTTCATGAATTTTTAATATTAAGTTTTAAAGGTTGAATCGATAACCAAACGCATATAAGTATTAATAACCGGTAAATTAATATCTTAATAGTTCTATAACGATTTAACATGTCTACAAAATATTCGATCGAACAAATCAAATATAGATTTCTACATTATATATTTTTGTAATTGGCTTAAGTCATCTGCAGCCACTCAAAGTTGTCCGCATAATTCATTTAGACACCTCAACTAATCCTTGTGCCAATTGAACACTTTATTTGTTCAAAAGTCATTCCTATTAGACACAAAATGCTGACATGGCAAAAAACGTGTAATTCACTTTCTTTGAGCGCGTTAATTTATTAAAAATAATATTTTTCCTTTTTTTTCTTAATTTATCCCCTAAGTTAATTTTAAAAAAAATTAATTAACAAAAAAGAAGAAGGATAGTTGTCTTCTTCCCTTTTTTCTATCATATTATTCTTTCACCATTTTTATCTCTTTTTTTTTACACAGCACACCACACTCCCTCCACTCTCTTTCTCTCACCCTCACTATTCTTTCCTGCTTTCCTCTTTTTTCTTATATCGATTTTCGTCTCAAATATCTCGAAGAAGTTTCATTTACAATGATAAAAAAAAAATATGAATAGAATTTTTTGGGCAAAAGTTTGTTAATTTTTTTTCAATTCTAATAAATAATTTCTAATATATAAAAGATGAAGACAATGAGTGAAAATTTTAATGCTATCGAAATGAAAGAGAATGTATATTTAGCTTGAGTAGACAACAATGGTGTGTCATTGTAGCTCCATTGAAGAGAAGAAAGAGATGGAGCGACACCAACTCCATGGAAAATCAGAAATGGGTTTCTGAAGAAGGAGGAAGAAAGTGGGGAGGGTGGATGCTTTAATTTAAAACAATTTTTTTTTTAATTTTTAAAAATACTTTATGAATTAATTATATAGAGGTTTTAAAAAAATTAAATGTAATGCCACGTGTCATCATATTATTGGTAAAATTAATATGAATTCGCATTTTGAAATACAAGCGTTTTTATTTTTCAATTGATTATCAGTTTGTGTCAAATAGGTATAAATTTTTTAAGGTTTAAGTGTTCAATAGGTACATTCCTTAGTTGAGGTGTTTAAGTGAAATATGAGGACAACTTTAAGTGGCTACGGATGACTTAGGCCTTTTGTAATTTCTTTATTATTATCTAAAATTCCTAACCTTTACTCTATCATTACACTGTTATTTCTCATTTGAGATTTTTCCTCATTATAGTAATTTGTCAAATCTCCTTATACCTTACAAAAAGACCAAAAAAAGGAGGGAGAGAAAACAAAAACCCCTGCTACACCCCCCGTCTTCACCAAGTCCGGCGACTCACTGTGGGATTAAGCAAAGAGAAGCGGAGAGCGACGGCGGCGGCATGGGAACGTCGGTTCAGGTGACGCCACTCTGTGGAGTATACAATGAGAACCCACTCTCTTACCTCGTCTCCATCGACGGCTTCAATTTCCTTGTCGATTGCGGTTGGAATGACCACTTTGATACTTCTCTTCTTCAACCCCTATCCAGGTACTCCACAAACAAACACAGTATCAATTTCATTTTTCATTTCACTTCAATGTATATAATTTTGCTACTTCTCGGAGCAAAACAAGTATTTTACAGTGTAAACTCGTTTGCTGGCTTGTGCATTTGACGACAGATAGTTTGTTATTGGATTGATTCTTCGTTTATTGATTGCTTTTAAATATTCTGTGCTTAAACAATATATCTTGTATTAATGTTTAGGGTGGCTTCAACTGTGGATGCTGTATTGATTTCACACTCTGATACATTTCATCTTGGTGCCTTGCCCTATGCCATGAAACAACTCGGTCTTTCTGCTCCTATTTATGCTACAGAACCAGTGTACAGGCTAGGGTTACTAACTATGTATGATCAGTATCTCTCACGGAAGGTGAAGCTTTACTCTGGAGTTATTTTTGAATTATTCAATGCAATTGTTACCTGTTTATACTCCTTAATCTACGAATTCTGCGGGTTTTAGCTTATATGCTTTATAATCGAACATTTCACCTGTATGTTGAGCATCGGTCCTTGACATAGATGTTGTGTATAAATGTTTAGCTTTGCAATGACTTGTGTCAAGCTATAAAAAACAATGTTTGTTACTTGGAATATGTATTATAGGGATAATTTATGATGAATCCTTCCCTAATTATTGACAGAAATGATTAATTAAATTTCACTCTCCTTATTTGCATAGTAAACTATGAATTCATATTACTGTTTTCAGATACTATCTACTTGGTATAGCATGTCCGTTAATGCTAGCCAACCCTTTCAAATTAGAGAAGAAGTAAGAACCCTGGAAATATGATTGGTTAATGTGACTAACCATTATCAGTCACAAATATACTTACTTGAGTGTCACTTAATTTAATATAACTTTTCACTTATACTATCAGGGTTCAGAATTTTTGAAGGAAAAAAGAGAGTGGAAGTAATAGAACACGCCTCTATTGGGATTCCAGGACCTATAGAGCAATATTTGGCTGCTGAGAAACTAAAAGTCCAGTGTCTGACTAGATCAGTTGTGTTTGTTACTTTTGAGTGTGTGATCGTGTAGAAGTAAGTCCATTGACACTCTCCTCTTGTGCAGCAAGTTTCAGAGTTTGATTTATTCACCTTGGATGACATTGATTCAGCATTCCAAAATGTGACCAGATTAACCTACTCTCAAAATCATTACATGTCTGGTAGGTCTCTTTTCTTGTTGCCACTTTTATCGAGTTCAACTCATGTCCGTATTGTGGTTTACTAAATCACGTATAATGTAGTTTCATCCTTCATATTGTCAAGAAGGTAAAGTTAATTAAGACATTGATGTTCAAAACATCAACTGTTTCTTAATAGTTTGTTTGGTTGCAAGTCTTGACCACCAACTCATTTTGAAGTAGTTACAACATCCCCTAATTAGTAAATGGAACTGCTGTTTTATTATAGGAAAAGGAGAAGGAATTGTGATTGCTCCACTGGTAGCTGGTCATCTATTAGGAGGTACCACCTGGAGGATAACAAAAGACGGGGAGGATGTCATATACGCTGTTGACTTCAATCACCGCAAAGAAAGGTAAAACTAGAACAGTCTTGTTATCCAGTTTAATGATTCTACTCTACTGTGATCCTAATATTATGAACTCTATCTTTTTCTTTCAGGCATTTGAACGGAACTGTTTTAGAATCTTTTGTCCGTCCAGCTGTTCTAATAACAGATGCTTTTAATGCTTTAAACAATCAACCTCCTAGGCGCCAAAGAGACCAAGAGTTTCTGGGTAATTGTTGTTCCTTTTTTTTTCTTTAAATCTCTGAACTGCTTGTCCTTCTGACTTCAGTAGTTTAGCGGAATTACAGAATACACACGACACATTTTATAAATTCTACAATTTATTAACTTGCTTATTTAGAGGACTTTCAGATTATCATTTGCTCTTCCCTATCCCCATTCAAAAGAAAAAAAAGATAATTAGTTTCAAATTTGAAGAACTTTGAGTAGACTTCATTGGGTTAGGGAAAGTGACAAATACACACAGCACATTGTTTAAATTTTACATTATTAAATTGTGTATTTGGAGGACTTTTAGATTGTCAAATCATCTTCCCTTCAAAGAGAAAAATAATGGTAGCATATGAACTTAAGTTTTACTGATCACTATTTAGTCTTTTGTATGGCTAGTGTAGTAAAAATAATAGCATTTGAAAAAATCTAGTTAATGGATTAACCTACGTGAAAACAATCATAAAGAAAACAGTTTCAAAAGAACAATCATAAAGAAAAGGAAGTGGATAGTTTCAAAAAAAGATAAGGAAGTGGATAAGTACAAACTAAACATGGTATCATAGTAGGACCCATCCCAATTCTTGTTTCCTAATGTTGATAGATTGTTAACACTTCTATTAGCGATAGTGTCTAGGCTTGCAGAGGGGTGGGGGGTGGGGTGATGAATGAAATATCACATTGGAAATGGATGGGCTCCTTGAACTCTTAATATTGTTTGGACAATCCTCCTCTTTGGAGCTAGCTTTTGTGATTGAGTTAGGCTCAATGTTCATTCCTTTACTATACAAATTACAGATAGTACTAGGTTTGAAGTAAAGAACTTAGAAAAATCATGTTGAATAGGAACACAACGATTAGGGTGTTCTAATTGTTGATGCTGTAGGTCGTATGAAACAATGACATTGCATTTGGGAGGACCATCAACATCGCCTGTGGCCACTCACACAGCTAATTTTTTCTCCATCCCCGAACCAATAGCGCCCCTATAGTAATATCCTTCACACGATAAAAACGTGGAAAACATTCCATAGAGGTGTTATTATCTTGACAAAACTTAGAGACACAAATCAGTTTTTTCTTTTTTTTTTATAACCGAGAAATCCATCTGTGACCCACCCTTTTGAAACAATCACAACCTTCTAAACTCGGTGGATAATAGGCCTGCCCCTCTACCCTTCTCGACTTAAATACCAGGCTTCGCTTTGCATGGTGTGGGGCTTAAACTTGTAACCTAAGCCACAAATCTTCCACCTTTTGCCATTTGAGAGAGCAAATGATATGCCAATATGGTGGAGATGGAATTGGTGATTATATGCATTAGGTTTCACATTATCAGTATGAGAAATTGGAATGTTATTGCCATTTCCATGACGATATCCTCCAAATTGTGGTAGTCTTGCATAGTGTCTAGACTCTGTGTCTGAGGCAATATAGTGGGTTGCACCATTGTCAACGACCCATAAAGCTAGACTTATTCGGGAAGTGTGCGACATAATTATCATGCGCTTGAATATGGTTATGAGGTCATGTCTAACATACACAAGCAAATGACCTCTATCATTACAGAGTTAGCAGTAGAGGTTGCTTGTCAGCGGGACACAACATTCGATGCCTTCAACTTGTGATGGAGTGAACGAACATATCCTTTCTCTCCTAAACTCAAATATGCTTGCTTCAATGATATAAATGAATCTGAGTGGAAATTTAATCATTACATTTGGTTCATTGGCCTAAAAGTCATTTGAAGACATTATACGTATCTTCCTCATTACAATGGGAAGGCTGTAATCTTAAATACATGAGCCACAATGTACATGGAGCTTCTAGGACCTTGAACACTTAATACACACACACTAAACTCGAAAATACCCGCTAGACTATAGTGGGGTCAACATAGTTGTTGGAGATAATAGAGGTATACCTAATGAATGACCACATCATTTTGAGAATTCATCATGCATCATGAAAAGATGCAACGGTCCTAACGAAAAAGGACGTGAATATCGTGGTATAGTACTCTTATGATAAAACAAAATCAAATGTAAGAGGATAACCTGATGCAACCCTATGTTGTAGGTCGAGGGGCCACCAACACAAGGAAACTTTGACAAAATCTTTGTTTATGTAACTAACTTTAAAGAACTTAACTAATATTAGTACTTCATCAAAAAAAACTTAACTAGTGTTTTAAAAAACGTTTTTGGGGCGAGTCCCAAGGCAATTCTCGGGGCGGGGCGTACCAAAAACACTTCGAGGCGTAAATGAAAGACGTAGATCTATAAGGCGTAAGTCCAAAAATTTGAGGCGTAAGCCCTGAGCATAAAAATATAAGTCCTGGGCGTAAAAACGTACTCCGAGGTGTTTTAAATTTATTTTTTTCAACTTTTTTTGTTTTAAATCATATTTTTACTATTGGTGCAATGATATCTCCCAAATAGTAATTATAATATTTTTTCTTCATTATTGAGTACTAATACTTATTTGAAATAAGAATCATAAATCATTGAAAGGTTATTTTTACTTATTTTATTAGTAATAAAACTATAAAATCGAATATACATGAGACTATGCCCCGTAGATCTATAGGATTTACTCCCGGTAGATCCATATGATTTACGCCCCGTGTCTCGGGACTTACGCCTCGCCATATACGATATAAAACGCCCTGCTTCACGCTCCCGCCTTTCAAAACACTTAACCTAACTAATATTAATAGTGCTGCAAGAAATAAGGAATCCGAAAACAAGAATTACAAAAAGGAAACCCACTAGCAGTTCACATGTTTGTGTTGCCCAGTTGCGCGCACCCAAGGCCTACTTTGGCGTCACTGTCACTCGCTTAGTTGCGCGGACTCTTCACTTTTGATGTCACACCCGTGTCAGATTCTCCATAAATACACTACTTTTGGCGAATCTAACATGCACCTATTAACATTTTTGAAGATTCCGGGCAACATAGGGCCTCACTTGCTACAATGGCCACTATTGACTCATTTGTTATTGCCATTGTCATGCTGCCACACGTCTTGGCCGCCTTTCACTTTGTCATGCTAACTCTTGTTTTCCTCGTGCCACTCCTTAGCTTTCACCTTGTGTTGCCTTGCCTCAGTTTTCTTTAACCTTTGGCATTATTCCACCTTGATTTTCCCACACTTGGTTTGACCTTGGCATATGCCACATGCTATCGTGTCATTGCTCGTGCCGCCAATGCCTATGCCATACCATGGCGCACCAATTTGTGAGTTTGTTGTCAACTTGGCAATATGATTGATTCATCCCATACGTAGGCAGGCCCAAAGCAAGGTCATTCATGCCAACCCTTTGCTGCTGCCATGCCATTTTCGGACTAAAGAGCCAAGCCCTTATCAGGTACTACCATTGCACCAACTTCTCTACCACAACACCCTTTCTTCATCTTTGCAAATGAATACTCCACCATGGCTACCACCTCAAAAATCCTTGCCACAACACACAAACAACACATACCCAAACTCTGCACCTCCCAGAGTTTTTGCATCTTTACAAATCTCAATCATATCGAGGAGAAGGACAAAAAAGGAGAGGGTTTAACTATAATTTTCAGCAATGATAGGGAGCAAAAATGTAGAATGGGAGGGGATTGCAGCAAGCAAGAAGACGAAACAGCCAAGGGGGGCGGGGGGATAAGGGGAAGAGGGTTAGGGAAATGATGAAGGGGTTTGGGGAAGACGACACAAATGGGGAAATGGTTAGGAAGGGAAGAAGTCAAAAAGGAGGGGTAACTTTGTGGTGGAAAACTGTGAAAAGAAGTTAGTTAATTGGAGAAGTCAATACTTATCCTTGGCTGGTAGTGTCACAGTGAACAACAGTGTCCTTGAGGCCATGCCAACCCATAAGATGCCCCTCTTTCCTATGCCGGGGAAGATCATTAAAAAGCTTGATGCTATCAGAAGAAATTTCCTCTGGCAAGGTAATCAAGGAGGAGAAAAGAAATATCATTTGGTCAAGTGGATGCTGTTACAACCAACAAAAGAGAGGGAGGTTTGGAATTAAGAATTTGAAAGTTCAGAATAAGAGCCTTCTGTTAAAATGGCTATGGAGATTAGCAACAGATGATCGGGGCTTGTGGAAGGAAATCATCGCTGCAAGATATGTAAGGGAAGGACCATGGACTACTAAAGATGTTAATATTCCTTATGGTGTGGGGCTATGGAGAACTATTAGTAATAAGTGGCCAAGCATTTAGAGTAAGTCTGTTATCAATGTGGGAAATGGGTGAAAAACCTTGTTCTAGAATGATATATAGGTGGAACAAACACCTTTGGGACAACAGTTCCCAGACATTTACATTCTTAGTCAGCAGGAAGCCAGAAAATGGCTACAATTTTTAAGTCATAAATGAACAAGGCTGGAACTTGACCTTCAAAAGCTTCCTCAATGAGTGGAAAGTGGAGAGAATGACTCAATTCTGAACACCTTGGAACAAGCCAATAACCTTACCTGTGAGGAAGACAAATTGATATGGAAGTTGGATAAAGATGAAAATTGAAAGGTGAAATCAGTCTACAAGTTACTGGACATCTCAACTCAAACCAAGGAATTGTGGCATGGAAGATGATCTGGAAGGAAAGATACCACATAAGGTGGCTTACTTCACATGGCTTGTTGCAAGACAAGTTTTTTTTTTTTTGACTCTGGACAACTTAATGAAAAGGGAGGACAGTTATGCTCCAGATGCTGTTTTTGTGAATCTGAGACTGAGACAATAAACCATCTTTTTTTTTGTGAAAAATAAACCATCTTTTTTTTGCATTGTAAAGTGATTGAGGAAACTATGCCAGTGTTTCACTAGCCGGAGGCGTATTAGATGGACCATGTCTAGGAATATTGCAGAAGTTATAGCATGTTGGAACAGAGATAGAAATTAGTCAGGACACAAGGAGAGATGGAAGATTTTCCCTACCTGCATCTGGTGGACAATATGGAGGGAGAGAAATCAGAGATGTTCTGAGAACAAGAGCATCCCCTTCCAAAGCATTAAAATGAATTGTTTAGTGACCTTTTACTTTTGGTGTATCCATACTGATCCTAAGGACCCGGGGGACATCACCCTATATCTAGATAGTTTTTGTGGGGAGATAGGCGATTAGATTTTTTTTGACAGCCCCTCTATACTTCTGATGTAATTACTACAGGAGTACTCTATTGATTAACTTCTCTGTTATAATTCCAGTTTAACTTTCTCAAAAAAAGAAAAGTAAAAAGATCCTTATATCTTCCTTTATGTTGCTGCAGGTCATAATTTTGCTTAGGTCTTGGTTCTTGTCTAATCTGTTTTTCTTTTACCCACAGATGCCATAGAGAGAACTCTTAATGTCGGGGGAAATGTTTTACTACCTGTTGATACTGCTGGTCGAGTTTTGGAGCTCATCCTGACATTGGAACAGGTTCATACATGAGAGTATTTCATCTCTTGGTCTCTTACTGTCTGCAACTTATTAACTAATTTTTCTGATTTCTGGTTTTGGTGAAATTGCAGCACTGGACACAAAAACAGTTGTCCACTCCCATCTACTTTCTATCATATGTATCCTCAAGTACTATTGACTATGTAAAGAGTTTCCTTGAGTGGATGAGCGATTCAATTGCAAAATCTTTTGAGCACACTCGCGATAATGCTTTTCTTTTAAGGTAAGGCTAGTATACTTCACATTTTCTCAAATTCAGAGATTCTAGTTAATGAAATGACTTGCTTCAATGATGATTCTCTGAGGCTATTGAACCCCAAGGATAGGGTTTACTTTCATCTGTCTATCATTCTTAGGGTTTACCATCAGTTGTCTATCCAATTACAAGTCATCCAGCTTCAAAATTCTAGAGGTTGCGTTAGCACTTCCTTGTGGTGAATGGCAAGTATTACCATGTAGTCAGAAGAAGGGCCAAGGTTGGATTAAAAACTATAAAGAAGTGAATAAGAACCAATAAATTTGTTACACGACAGAAAGTTATAAACGTTATTTGCATCAGCTGCTTGTAATTTTCCAGCCAAGCATGCGGGTACTCCATTTCTGCACTTACTTTTAAAATCACAAGGCTGCACAGGTTCTTTGGCAACTTTATTTCTGAACCGCGGAAATAAATATCAGTGGAAAATCAGCTCATAGATAGATACAATTAGTCGAAGTACATGTATTCGTGAGTTGAAAGTAATTGCATTTTGTAAGCAGAAACAATGTACATAATAGACAAATACAAGATAATAAGGATCTGTTCTATAGGCTCATTCATCTGTATCCTTGAATTCTAAAGGAAGATGCAACTGCATCATCAAATTGCATACTGTGGATCAATTTGATGCGAATGCAATTTGATCAGTGCCCAAATGATCCATGACCTTCTGGCATCCCTTTTGGAGTCCAAATCTCCATCAAAACCTTGGTCTTTCTAGTCTTGTGCAAGCGGACATGTTCTTTCTTCGAACTATTTTCATCATGAATCTTTCTACACTTTCTTTTACCAGTTGCATATGCGTTGGCCGTGCAATAAAAGAAGTCAGTGCTACTTCCATCCTTTGTTGCACCTGAGACAAATTAAAGCATTATTGCTAACTCTTAATTCTTTTGGAATCATCTTCAAATTATTAAATCAGTCAATTGTATTTAGTCTATACTGAATTACTCAATGCAACTCCTCGAATTCTCCAAAAATTTTTACTGCAAATAAGAGAATGTTGTTTACCTACTGGTTTATGATTTAGTGTTATCAAAGGCGAAAAGCGCAAAAAAAGTCTAAGGTTCGTAGGGGCTTTAAGCGCAAAGCACAAATAAAGCGTGGCTTTAATGAAAAAAGGCACAAAGGGAGAAAAGAAATCAAATTTGTATGTTTAGTCCAAGACTAATAATTATAAACATGAATGACAAATATATGACCAAAGAAATTGAAAGAAATTTATAATAAAGTGATATATCAATTATTTAGTGTCACTTCTTCATAAGAGGCTCATTGACAAGGAAATGTTTGCCTTAGAACCTTGACGACGACACTGAAGCGCACATAAAGCGAGGCAAAGCGCTCAACCCGTTTTGAGCCTCGCTTCAGGGCTTAAGCTGGCTTAAAGCGCGCCTTTGGTAACACATTGAAGGATAATTTATTTATCAATTGAAGGGTATTACAGTCACTTAAGTTTATAGGGCTATTTTGGCTTTCAATATTTTGATTTGGAAGTTCCCTCTTTTAGAATAGTACTGATTAGAAGTCTAATGGAGGGTTTACAACATATGCAGGAAAATTAAGCTCGTGATCAATAAGAGTGCTCTTGAAGAAGCTCCTGGGCCGAAGGTTCTCTTTACTCATCTGTAGCAAATGAGAAGTCATCTTTATGTGTTCTCAGTTATCTGTATATGATATGTAGGTTGTTATGGCTTCCATGGCTAGTTTAGAAGCTGGATTTTCGCATGACCTCTTTGTTGAATGGGCAGCTGATCCAAAGAATCTTGTTATGTTCACCGAGAGAGGGCAGGTGTGCTTATATTCCGATTAATTAATCCTGTTTCAAGATTTGGGATTGCAACCAGTACTATTTATGCTAATTTAGAGTAAGACATGTCGCTTTCACCCTTTCTGAGGTTTTAAGATACTCGTCTGTTAAAATATCTCTATTACTTGTTGATGCATGTATTTTCCTATGTGTAATTTAGGTAGATTTCAGTGTTACACATTTTGTTGAGATATTAATAATTTGTTTTGTAGTGACAGCTCATTTCATTGTTGGAAATTTGGTTACACCTTTCCTTGCTTTTGTTCAACTTGCATGAAATAAAGAAAACAGCCATGTGTACTAAACTACTGATAAACATTTTAATAATCTTCATTCAGAACTTCTTGGTTTGTGGAAATTGTATGCTTATGTTTTTACTGATTCCTTTGACTTGAATATAGTTTGGCACATTGGCACGTATACTTCAGTCAGATCCACCTCCTAAAGCTGTTAAAGTTACCATGTCACGTAGAATTCCCTTGGTTGGTGAGGAGTTGGCTGCTTATGAGGAGGAGCAGAACAGGATAAAAAGGGAAGAAGCTCTCAAAGCTACTCTTGCTAAAGAGGAGGAATCAAAAGCGTCTGTTGGGGCAGAAGTCGTCACAAATGACCCCATGGCCGTTGACACCAATGTCACACATCCTTCCTCCAATGGTATAGTACAATTTGCTGATATGTGAATGAAAATATCCTTCACACTTATCTTCCCTTTCATGCCTCTCTCTACAAATTGCTTATCCTAGACTTAAGTTCCTCTTTCTGTCTGTGCACTTTTGAATTCCTTCTGTTGGGGTCCTTTCTCCTACTTTATGGAACGCCAGCCTCTTCCACTTCACTATTTGTCCACATCCTCTATCTGAAATGCTCTTCTGAACCTCGAATCTCACTACCCACGTGGATTAACAAAATATTTATAGCTGATTACTGCTGGTTGTGTATCAATTTTGAATCTGGCAGCATATTGCTGGTTAAGGTTTACCTGAATTGATTTGGTTGGGTTCGGTTAAACGTACAAATTCAAAATATTGAAGGGAGATACCCTTCGGGGTGGCTCAGTGGTTTGAGCTTGGGACTTCCATGTTGGAGGTCTCAAGTTTGAAACCCCTTGCCAGCGAAAGCAAGGGGTTTGCCTTCTGAGTCGAGCTCGTCGCACCAGGCTTGTCTAGTGCGGGTTACCTCTCTTATGTGGTTTGTGAGCTATTGCATGGGAGCGGGGGTTTTACCTTGTGCGCACCCAAAGGGTAGCGGATGCGGGTTTCCCTTGTCATAAAAAAAATAAATTTAAGGAGATTTATGAAATAGTCCCTCTCTGATGGTACTGCTTATAAGGAAGTACTTGAAAGGTGTGGGAATAATCAGAATAATGGTCTATAATAAGCACACTAAACAACTCGCAGGCACACTTATCTACAACTTTTTATTGGAGAGAGAATTTAAATATATTCTTCCTCTTTAAGAAAAGAGAATCAGCTATGAGCTACCTCAATATGAACAAGTAGGCACACAACATATTGATTTTTTAGTATCCATGCACAGACTTCTTTTTTTAACATGTTGATGTTAAACTAATCAGAGGTCTTATTATATTTACAGCTTCTGGTCTGCACAGTGGTGCTTTCAAGGACGTGCTGATTGATGGATTTGTAACAACATCGTCTAGCGTAGCCCCAATGTTCCCTTTCTATGATAACACCTCTGAGTGGGATGACTTTGGTGAAGTCATCAATCCAGATGATTATGTGGTCAAAGATGACAACATGGAGCAGTCATTTATGCATGTGAGTTAAAGTTGGTTTTATGTGCCTCCAATTGAGCAGTGGCATAGTTATCTGTTTGTATGTTTGGTTGTTCAGTGCAGATAATTTAACTAGTCCATTCTGAGTCAAGAAAAGTGAACTTTGTGTCATTTTGCTGAAGATTGTTCAAATGTAATCATGCACTTCGTCAGAGTATCTGTTAGATATTAGTGATGGACTGCCCAATATTTTTTTAAAAAGGGATACATATTAGTGGTGGTTTGACTACTTTCTGATCTAGAATTTCTCACATTCCTGAACTTTTATTTATGTCATAGCTAATGAAGGGTGCTACTATTATTTCCATATGGCTTAAAATCGAATTTGAGGTTAACAAGTGTAACCTGCAGTCTGAAATAAACAATAAGGGGTCACTTGGTTAGAGGGTTAATAATATAATCTTTGCATAGTGTACGCATCGCGGTTGGCCGTACAAGAGAAAGTAGTTGCAAAGTCTTATGCAGTGTTTTGTTGGCAGTATGAAATAATACTCATGTTAAGTTATTGATGAATCCATGTATTATCTTATGTGCGATAGAATATGGAATAGAATATGTGTATTAGTATTACGGGTATTAAAGTATATTGAAGACAAATATGCCCTTAAATTAAGTGATCCTTGCCTAAAAATCTTTACATGATTAATCATATTTTAACAATCCCTACATTATTAATCACCGCATAACAATCTCTTCATTATTATTCACCGCATAAACGATCCCTCCCTTGCAATTCCCACTTATAGCATGTGAGCCAAACCACCCCGAAGTTTCTTATGGGAAGAAAGAGTGATTTGCTTGTCAATCATTATGCTACTTGGGCATGAAGCTTGTAGTAAAGTAATTTACATGTAAAAGATTTTGCTTTCGCAACCAAACGGTTTCGATAAAGCCAACTCTTTTAAAAGTTTACACATCTTCAAGACTATATGTGATGGATATTGGACATCCATGGTAAAAAAGGAGCCATGTCCGTATCACATTTCGGGATTTAAAACTTTTCCTGCTATTTAATTCATAATACTGGCTATCTCCACCTGTATCATTTATGTCATGTGATAAGTGGAGAGTACTAGCAAGAGATATGACACAATGGGAGAGGAAAATCTGTCATATCAATAAATTGGGAATATATTTTGTCATGGTTTATTTTAGTTCGTATGCCTTATTTGAGGTTTTATGCCAATAGAAAATATGCAAAACTTCTAGTACATTTTATTTTTATTTTGTATCATGTCAGCCTGAGATAAATTTAAAGGGGGAAATATGGTCAGGAGGGTTCACAGAGCTGGGTCAACTTGTTTGGGATAGAGGTGTTGTTGTTGTTGACAAGTAGAGAGTACTAGGAAGATCTAGATCTATAGTCGGCTTTTCCTGTTTGGGGAAGAATCAGCAGAATAGCTAATAGCATAAAAACTAGTAATTGCTTTCTGTCATGTAAAGAAGAATGAAGGTCTCTTCCCTAAGTTAGAAGAGGGAGGAGAAGATGCATGGCGTGGGATGTTGCTCCACTAACACTTATGTGTACTTTATGGAGAGAGAAAGAGGAGAGTTTCTGATATAATAGAGAAGAATTTTGTGCACTTGAGGAATAACATATTATCCCTTGTTTCCTTTTGGTGCACCCATTAGGTACCTATAGGTATAGAAGATTGATGTTGTTTATGGAAAACCATATCTTTTTTGTGAAGTTTTCTACCTTTGGGTATACTCCTTATATAATGGTATTTGTTATCCCCAATGTTCACAAAATTTGTTACTTGATAAAAAAAGTTCAACTGAAACTTATTAGCATGGGCTGACACCTCAAGAATTCATGGACATGTTCCTTATTAGATTGGTAAATTTTCATCTCTGCCACATCGTGAGTACCTTGTTGTTACGTTTTCCTCCATCCAACTAGATAAAGTTTTATGGCGAATTGTTTTGTTGGTTCCTTGACTTTGATGTCTTTCTAATCTTCTGCTAGGTTGATGGAGATTTAAATGGAAAACTTGATGAAGGATCAGCTAACCTAATCCTTGATACAACACCCTCTAAAGTTGAATCTTCTGAGTTAACAGTAAGTTTCACTTTGATTTTTGATTTATCTTTTACCCTCACCAGACTCTAGCTAAAGGCTGGAAGGTGAATTTACTTGAAAGCCGCTCTAACATATCAGAGAGTAGAATCTTAATTACAATGCAGTGACTAATGTCTAAACAGTCTCTTCAAAATAAACACCTGACATTAAAATAGATTCATCTAATTTCGGTATCATGCTAGAGCAGGCCTGTTATTTGCTTTTTTAGTTTTCTTCTTATCAAAGTCTAAATCACTTCCCATCTTAGTGTAGAATTCTATGTTGCAATGCAGGGACTAAATAGTCCCTTCAAATTGGACAAATGACAATAGAATAGAGCAACCAAATTCTGTTCCATGCTAGAATACGCCCGTTATTTTCTTATCGAAGTTTAATGCACTTGATGCTCTGCTGTTACCTTTTCAGAAATTGCTTCAGGCCTGTGATGGTTTCGAAATGAGAAGTAAAAGATTATGTTATTTCTCGAATATCTTGTTGAGCATTGAATTACTCCCTGTCCCAAATTTTTGGGCTTTAGCAATGTTTGGAGAATCACACGTTTTTTTCTTTGACTAAGATTTTTTAATTGTTTTAAAAATTCTCTCGTTATGAAGATTGTGATTTACAGTATTTGGGTATAATTTTATTTCAATGACTTTGAGAAATCAATATCCTAATTCACGCTGTAGCTTAGACAGATTGACACTCATACTTCAAACCCTCACATTATATCAGTGTTATCAAAGGCGCGCTTAAGCCCTGAAGCAAGGCTCAAAACGTGTTGAACGCTTCACCTCGCTTTATGTGCGCTTCAGCGTCATTATCAAGGTTCTAAGGCAAACGTTTCCTTGCCAATGAGCCTCTTATGCAGAAGTGACACTAAATAATTGATATTTCACTTTATCATAATTTCTTTTCAATTTCTTTGGACATATATTTGTCATTCATGTTTTTAGTTATTAGTCTTTGACTAAATATATATATTTGTATTCTTTTCTCTCTTTGCGCTTTTTTTCACTAAAGCCCACGGTTTATTTGCGCTTAAAGCCCTCATGGACCTTAGAGCTTTATTGCGCTTTTCGCCTTTGATAACACTGCATTATATTGGACGGAGGGGGTATATGATTAGTCCTAGCTGGAAGTCCTCTTGACTTTCAATTGATGCATCTTCAAAATCTCTGAATCTGAATTGACTCTTTACTTGCAAAATTGGCTCTTAAAAATGTCGCTTCAGTTGTGGAAATGTTAAATGTCACTTAGATATTGACATGTATTCCAGATATTCTGAAGCTCTAGTTTTGATGAAGCATCCTTTGTGGTGTCACAAAGATACAGTTACATCCACTATTTAACCTTAAAAAAGAAGTCCTTTTTTAGACAATCTGCCTTACCAGTCATCACCTATCTCAAAAGAATTGGAGCAGTTCGTCATTTTTTTGTCAATACCCTCAGCATTAGACCAACATCAAATTGATTATAGTATCCATGCTATAGCTTCAATTCGGATGGTGTGCTGCTACCTTTTCGTTCTTCTTATATTTATTTTTTTCTGATTGCACTTGCTCATCAGCAAACATTCATGATGTTAATTACTGAATATTTTGATTAGCATCCTTATAATATGTTTTCCTTTCAATTTTTCTTGCTCCCTTTTTTTCCTTTCACAGGTCCAAGTCAAGTGTTCCTTGTTATACATGGACTTCGAAGGTCGTTCTGATGGTCGTTCAATCAAATCAATTCTTGCTCATGTTGCGCCCTTAAAGCTTGTATGAAGTTCTTTTCTTAACTGATATTACTAAATATGCTGACTTAATATAAACGGGAATCATGTTTTCTTTCATGCACTTTTACCATCTTTTCATAAGTAGCTATATCAGTAATAACACAATCGTTCTTGTGTGTTTTACAAGATGTTGACAGTTCCATCTCTTGTATGAGGCTCTCATTTTTCTGTGGTAATTAATATTTAGTTGATAAATTTTGCATCTATGACAGATATTCACACTTTCAGGCTTTTCTTAATCAATTAGTATTCAAAGGAAAAAATATATTCCTCATGCATGCTCTGAATATATTTTTGGCATAGTTGGATAATAGGCTTTCTTCTAACCTGAAGAATGAATTTCCAGTAATAAAGTGATCTGATTTTTTTTCGATAATGCCAACAGTTAATCTATATATCCACAGGTATACTACATCAAAATATGTAGTCCCCTTTCACAAGTATTACTACAACTTACAACTTGAACACCTATCTATTGTTTTCCTATAAATAATCTACAACATCACAGGTATCTTCTGTTTGATCTAATAGTTTATGTTTTCACCAAAAATAAAATAGAGCTAAGCAATTCATTTGAAACTTCTGCAAGTTGGTCTGCTTGTCCTCAAAACATCTACTGTTTCTTTCTTTCCGTACTGTCCACCAAATACATGCAGGGAAAATCTTTCATCTCTCTTCATTTTTTGCTGCCTTGACATCCTTGTTCCAGCAGCTTAACACTCCTTTTATGTTCCCTGGCTTCACCCACCTAATCTTCATCAGAGAGACGAACATCTTCCACAGCTGGTCTGTCCACATACAATATAAAAACAGATGGTTGATTGTCTCAGCTTGTTCCCCACATAGAAAAAATGTAGAGCATAGTTGAAAGTCTCTCTTATTCAAGTTCTCATGTGTCAATGCTGCGTCCTTTACCAGAAGCCAAGTAAAACAGTTCACTTTATAAGGAACTTTTGATTTTCCGGATCATCTTCCATGGCCAATCTTCCTCCTGAAATATTTTGGTGATTCATTGGTTTTTCTTAAAAAATAAGAGGATATTGCATCTTTATAATTGTGGGACCGGAGAATGCCTTGTTTTAGTAAAACTGGGGATTCTATTCTTCTGATCTAACACTTCCATAAGCTTGAGGACAGCTAGTTCTGTGTGGTATAGCTTCATCCTTATAAGTTTAAACTTTTTATTTCTTATCAAAAAGACTTGTGAAACACTTAACATACATTGGACAGAGAGTTTTGTTTTGACATTATTAAACTACTTCAGAAGAAAATTATGTTTGTTTCCTCCAACCCCTACTTTGCCACCTTTAGAGGAAAAAGAAAGGCATTTCTATCCAACCTTTCCCGGTGAGTCAACTAACCTTGCTGGCCTTTGTTCTCAATCTGCTGAGAGAAGTGGAAAGCAAAAAAGAAAGAAGACCTATAGCTCACATGTATTAAGTGTTCACTGCTATTGACCAAGCTCTTATCGTAGATGCAAAGGATATCTTTTTCACCTCAGTGCCACTCGCAGCTACTTTTTTACTTAAAGAAGCAAAGGATATCTTTTTCACCAATGTTGTATTGCGAACAATTTGAGTCGAAGTTTTTGAAAGTCTCACATAATTGACTTAAATTTCCTGCAAAGACTTTGATTTTAGTTTTTTTATTCACTTTTAAAGCTAAAATGATGACTGATTATCCTTAGTCTGAAACTTACTGGAAATGAGGGTTATAGTTGTGGAAGCAATGGTAATAGCGTCTGCGAGGGCTAATTGAATCCATTCCGTCCTCCATTTGAAAAAAAAAGTGATGCATCGAATTATGATAAGAGGGTGTGGCCTAGTGATCAATGAAGTGGATGAAAACCTTGAAGTCTCAGGTTCAGAACTCAACGAAGAAAAAAAACATAAGGTGAATCTTCCAATTTGTCCTAGCCTGGTGGACGGAGTTACCTGGTGGTACTGTGGGAGGTGGTAAGTATCCCGTGGAATTAGTTGAGGTGCGCGAAATCTGGCCCGGGCACCACGGTTATCAAAAAAACTAAAATGATAGAGGGTCTAATATGAGCTGATTAGTATTTTGTTCAGTGTTCACAATGCTCAATACAGTAATGACTTGTATCCTTTAATAACAAGGATCAGTTAGTTCATGTTGACTACAACTTCTCCTGGTTCACTATTTTCCTAATTGAAGTTGGTATTTTTTTATTAGTAGTTTAAATAGCAGATAGATGGTCATTTTTGGATACTAATGTTTATATCTTTCTGCTTTTGACACCTATATAATATTCATTACCTGAACTTTCTGCCTGTTTTCCTATCAGTTAGTCTATCCGTGTCCTACTTTTCTTCTTCAACAGTGAAACAATTAGTTCTTTCAACTTCAACTAGTTGACTTGTTTTAATAGCTAATCTGTTTTATAGGTATTGGTGCATGCATCAGCTGAAGCCACTGAACATTTGAAGCAACATTGTCTGAAACATGTTTGTCCACAGGTCTATGCTCCACAGTTGGAAGAAACAATTGATGTAACTTCAGATTTGTGTGCTTATAAGGTTAGTCTACTTTCTTTGTATGTGCCTTTTGTGGTTTATACCTGTTTAAACAAAATTACTAGTATAACATCCTTGGTCTATGTTTGCTTCCATTATAGGTCCAACTTTCTGAGAAGTTAATGAGCCAAGTGCTTTTTAAGAAGGTAAGCTGGATATATTATGTATGACATCAATAAATGATTCCTTTACGAAATTTCTGCCACTTTACGCTCTTGATGCATTTATAGTAGCAGCTGAAGTTAGTAATTTATGCACATCTAATTAAAACAAAAAGTTACCTAAGCACACTTGTGTCAATCACCTTTCATGTGTTGTATAAATGGATTGATGTTCTTATCAAGGTACTCTTTCTTAAATGTTTTGTACATTTGCAGTTCAGTAGCTATCTTTTTGTCCTTGAATGTTGGGGCTCTGTACACTCCATACACTACAATGGGTTAGATATTTCAAGTGTTTGTACTAAAGTCTTCGGTGTGTAAGACTTTATGCTCCATTTGATCAGGAAGCTGCGTACAAAGACTAATCTTGATCATTATTGTGTCTGTGTTTTCCCTTTGTCCTTACTCAATTGTGTTCACATTTGCAATTGTAGCTTGGAGACTATGAAATAGCATGGGTTGATGCTGAAGTGGGGAAGACGGAAAACGACATGTTCTCTTTACTTCCTCTTTCCGGACCTTCTCCACCCCATAAAACAGTTCTTGTTGGAGATTTAAAAATGTCTGATTTCAAGCAGTTTCTTGCCAGCAAGGGCGTTCAGGTCTTTTCTCTTTTCTTTTATGTTATATTTTCTACTACTAATCATGATTTGGCTTTAGGTTAGCAAAATGTTGAGACCAACTATTTTCATTTCCAGGTAGAATTTGGTGGTGGGGCTTTACGTTGTGGGGAGTATGTCACCATTCGCAAAGTTGGAGATGCTAGTCAAAAGGTGACCGCTTTTGATAATATCATCCAAGGGTTCTTCATATTACTAGCAAAATGAAGCCTTTTTCTTGACATACTAAACTTCTGTCTGAAAATTTCTTGTAGGTTGGAGGTGCTGCTATTCAGCAGATTGTGCTTGAAGGTCCATTATCGGAAGAGTACTATAAAATTCGAGAGTACCTATATTCACATTTTTACTCCCTCTAAATATGAAGAGCAGAGTAACTTTTTGTACTTGTAACCATGATGCAGCTTTCCTTTTTGTCTCTCTTTTCTTTCTCTTGAATCTTGACTGGCTGTTTTTCTAGTAATTTGTAACTTATTGTCTCATTGATTTCGAAAAGGTCACAATTTGTTAGAATTCCCTGCAGGCTATGTAGGCTGTTGTATTTATGCTAATGGAAGTTGATGAAAATTTAGAATTGAAATACACAACTAAATTGACCATAAAAAACTTGCATCCCTAGTTGAATTATTTTGTTGAGAACTTTACTGTTTCTTTTATTTTTTCGATAACAATTCCCATGCAACAGGTTTTTTAATTAGAGGATTAGGTGTTTATGAGTCCGAATATCTTTTCATTTTCATATAAATGTCATGTTGTAAGGTCAAAATGACATGACAATTCCATGTGACATTTAAATAAATGAAAAATGAGTTGGATATGTCCAACATGGCAACTAAAGCCCATAAGGGCATATTTGGACCAAAAGTTGGATGGCGAGAGCATGAGTGAATCAAACTTTAAACGGAGGGTATATCTAGACCTTTACGAATAGTTTAGGGGCATATTTGATCCTTTTTCATTTAAAAATAAAAAATCATGGCTTTAAAATCAAAAAATAAAAAGTAGGAAAGACCTGTCTTTGATTTATTTTGACTTATTTTAACCTTGCTAAACAATTTCTAATTTATTTTAAGTAATTTTTTGATTTATTTTAAATTACTCTTCTTTTTGTCAACTAGTCTAATTGGATTGGATTAACAATCAAAGGAATGAAGGACTATCTAAATACTAATTTCAGATGATATTTTAGTTAAATAGACTTTCATGCTAAGAATTCGTAATAATATGAAAAAAGAAAAAGTGATGATGTAAAAATGACATGATCATAACTCAAAATCTTTCAGATATTAAAAATTCAAATTAGTTAACATCACTTTCTTCCGAACGAAATAATAATTTTTGTTGTCTACCTTTGGCATGGTCTTCATGTCTCTCTCAAACAATTTCTTTAAATTTTGTTTTTTCCATAATTATATATACAGCAATTTTAATTCTTTATCATTCTTTTTACTTGTTTGATACACTCCACTAAAAAATAAAAACTTGATCAAAATTGTTACGTTGAGGTTATATCTCATGAAACTTCCTTAAATCTAATTAATGATCAATCCACTAACTTAATTTATTTAATCATTCCACTAACTTAATTTATTTAATCTTATATCTGTGAAATGATAAGTATTTTCTCTATTTCATATTAATTGTCACATTTTTCTTTTACACATTTTTTAAAGCATTGACAAGTATTTGAAAAAATAACATTTTTAACACATTGACAGGGCAAAAAAGAAAATCACTAATTATATTTTGATTTCGTAAATTAAAAAATATTTTGAGAAAAACATTTTTAATAATGTTGACATTAATTTTATATATATATATACGGTAACTGGTAATTCAGTTGGTCTCCGGTAGCAGCTTTTATATATATATATATATATATATATATATATATATATAGCTGTAGCAGGACAAAAAAAAATAAAAAAACTTTGGTATTATATAGTTTTTCATAAAAGATAAGATAAAACAAAGGGATGGTGAAAAGTACTCTCTTTCTTCATAAACCCTAGATTTTCTCACTTCCAAAGTTCTCAACACCATCTCTGTAATTGTATCATATTCAGTTTTTTTCATATATGCAGAGGCAAATTAGGGAAGAAAATCATTTGAAGCATTACTGATAAACCCCAATTATTAATATTATAAACCCTAATTATCAATTGTGGGATTTTGTTGAAATTTCAAAAAAAAAAAAATGAGTTCTTTGACTACAACATGGTGTCCAAATTCTTTTCAGCTTCGGTTAGCGTTCAGAAGCAAAAAGCCTTCGGCAGTTTTTGCAGGAATGCGTGTCGGCAAGCTGGATTATCGTGGGGTTCGTTTGGTTTCGATTACTATGAATAGTGTGTCAAATGGTGGAGTGGAAAAAACAAGTGCAGGAGGTGTAAATTCGACTGCTTCAGCAGATGGCTTCTCTGGATGGTCTGGAGCTGATGGTGCTGAGAAACCCAGTGACTCACAAGGGAAGAAGTCCATCGCTGGTGAGTGCGTTATAATAGACGATATTATTTAGTTTGACTTGAGGCTTAGTCAGTTGGTAATGGTGTATGCCAGTTGAAAAATGTAGAAATGTTTTTGGGGAATATCTGATTTGTTGTTGAGATATAATATTGAGTATTGGAATAAAGAGGTTCAAATTTGCAAAATGGATATTGAAATCTGTATATGATACAGCTCGTATATCTGAAAGCATTCTGCATTATTCATGACATATAGTGATTTTTTCAAATGGAATCTGTTAATTTTCTGGCTCTGCATTGAAGATTGGGAAGTAGGTGCAAGTGACAGCAGAATGCATAGTAATTTTTAAACAGCAGGTCTGTCTTTGTTTTTTTTGCGGACTGATAACACTTTTGAAGTAGCTTATTTTCAGGGATGGTGGGAGCAGGAGCAGCTGGTATTATCCTTGTGTCTGGCCTTACCTTTGCTGCATTGTCAATAAGCAGACGGAGTTCAACGGGTGAGTTCTGTATTTTCTACTAATTATGACGACCAAGTGATTTCTGTCAAAAGTTAGTGGTGGAATGTTTCTTCAAGTAATGATGACTGGAAAACCTGATTACATTTGTAAAATATCATGTGTATGATATCTAGACAATGTGAACAATTTGTGATGACTAATTTGGCATGTATGCATTAAGAGATTTCCTGCACAAAGTATGGGGGACTTGTCAATTATGGAACCCACTCAAGCCCCTTGTCACTTTTAAAAGAAGATTGATATCATTAGTCTGTGATGTTTGGGCAGGGTGGTTACACTGAAGCTTAATATTTGGGATATTGCCCAATAATCAATAGAGTAAACTAATATGTTGAATAATATGTATATGATTTATAATGTGTGTTTGGATGCCTAATTATGCTGCACGTGACTTCAGAAAATGCAAATCCTGTTCAGAAGTGATATTTTCCTTTGAGAGCTTCGTGCTAGTTAGGTTCATAATTTGCAAGTTCATGTACACAGGAATTAAACAACAGATGGAGCCCTTAACAGCACAGGAAGAAATGTCAATTGATTCTGACAATCATACTGACACAGTTCAAGAGGAGAAAGTTTTAGGTGATAATGAATTCAAAGATAATAGCGGTGAAGAGTTAGAGGCAGGTAGAATTAGTGAGGACACTGATGATGGCAATCCAACCAGTGTTGGTGTCTTTGTTGATGATAGTCATGAGACCCATATTCAGCATGATTTGGATGACGGGAAAGCTAGTGATGATGCAGTAGTTGCTAGTGAAGTCATATCTGAATCCCCCGAAGCAACCTTTGTCATGTCAAGCTACGAAAGTGAAGAAGATAGTCTTATTGCTGGAAAACCAGAACCAACAACTGAACCAGAACAGAAGAACTATAATGATGACGAAGTTGCTGCTGCATCAGTTATAAGTCCAAATTCAACATATGAATTTGATAACCAGGTGGGAGTATCTAGTTTGGAAGGATCAGGACACTCCGAAATTTCATTGGAATCCCCTCCTATTGAGCCTTCTAACCTCAACACTGCTGTTAATCCGCAATCAGAAGCACTTTTAGAACCGATGATTACACAAGAAGTGTATGTAGAGACTCAAAGCTCATTTTCCACCACCAATGTTGACCCGAGTGAAATGCTGGAGATTCCAAGTGATGGAGATAAGTCATCTTTTGAAGTGCATAAGTCAAATAGAGACGAAGTGCCTGGTACAGCTTCAGTTTCAACAACAGCTTATGACCATCTCCGAAACGATTTTAAGGATATAAATGCAAGCAGATCATCTTTAAACTCAACGGATCTTGGTGATGTCTTTACTTCTGCTGGTATTCCTGCTCCATCTACTATTTCTCCAGCTCTGCAGGCACCTCCTGGAAGGGTTTTGGTTCCTGCTTCGTTTGATCAAGTCCAAGGTCAAGCGCTCTCAGCATTACAAGCTTTGAAGGTATTAGATAATTACTTCATCGAGTTCAATCCTATTGCTCAAGTTACTTCTTGTTAATATTTTTCACTTGGATAACTCTGGTATATAAGCTCTTCCCTTTCTTCATGGTAAGTGTTTTTCGAGAGAAACTGATGTGAGAGGTTAGCAAAACTATATGTAAAACCAGAAAAAATAAACTGATATGGAAATATCCTTCTTGAGTTATTTCCTATTATAAATGTTCATCAGAAGAGTGTCTCTTCCCTTTGATGACAGGGTGGTTTTGTTGTTTCTGTCAACTATCTTTACCATCATGTTAGTCTTTGTCTACAGTCCGTCTTATCTTTCTCTTAGATCACATCTGAGGAGGGATTTTCCCTTCTGTGATTGAAGCCTTGAAGTTGACTGCCTGGTATATCTTAAATGAGACTACAGAAACCAAAACTTATATAATCAGAGGACTGGTCAATTGTGTGGGCTCGTAATTAGAACTGTAATTTGAGAAGCACCGTAAGTAGCAAACTAGATCAAGTACGCAAGTGCTTTGCATCTTTGTTGGATATCTAGGCATCTTCAAGTGCTAGATTGCAATCGGCATAATACATAAATGTGTCCTTAACTTGGCTTCATTTTGCGTTTATGTCCTCCAACTTTGGATATGCACAAGTAGACACTTAAACTTGTATGAGTTGAGCAAGTACATATATGTGTCCTACATGGAACACACTTTGGACAAAAAATGACATGTGGGATGCCATGTAGGACATGTGTGTCTATTTGTTCAATTTTATACAAGTTAAGTGTCTACCCAAAGTTGAAGGGCTTAAATGTGATTTGAAGCCAAGTTGAAGGGCATATTTATGTATTATGCCATTGCAATAATATGGCATGGGAAAAACCACCTTAGTTCTTTTCCCGAACTGCTTTGCTATGTTCTCCTTGAGCGGAGCAGCTATGTGAAATAGCCTGTCTACCTCCCATGGTAGGGGTAAGGTGCAGTACACCCTACCCTCCCCAGAGTCCAGACCCCACTTGTGAGATTACACTGGGTATGTTGTTGTTGGGATAAAAAGAGAACCAAGGTGATTTATTCCCATTTGCTATGTCTTGGTAGGCAAAGTTACTAAAACTTGTGCTGGTGGTAAGTACCAAGTACATGGTGGAATAATGGAGTTGTGCCCAAGTTGGCCTGAACTCCATCGTTAACAAAAAAGACGTGATGTTGCAGACTATGAATTTGAGTTCTACCGTCCCTGGCCTTCCAGCCACCGAAAAGAGTATTCATGTATCTCCTCTTGACATCTTTTAAGATGAAAAGTCAAACATGTTATCGTAAGAATATTTGGTCAGTCCTCCTTCAATTGAAGAAGCCTATATGTGGTACATTAGATCAAGTGGAGAAGTGTTCGATCCTGTGTTACTCACGGTTGTTCCAATATGTGTTTTGCATCTGGTTTTGAATCTTTAAGTTGTAGGTTATTGAGTCTGATGTTCAACCTGGAGATCTTTGCACTCGGCGTGAATATGCTCGTTGGTTGGTCTCTGCTAGTAGTGCTCTATCAAGGTATACCTGTCTCGTATATTCCCCAACATTACTTGTAGTATTTTTTTTACATTTGCAACACTGAAAAGTTAAGCGACATCTATTGAGGAAGTAAGGGTGCTTTTGATTACCACAGAACCACTGTCTCAAAGGTCTACCCTGCAATGTATATTGAGAAAGTCACTGACCTTGCCTTTGATGATATTACTCCTGAGGATCCAGACTTCCCGTCTATACAAGGTAGAACTTAGAATCATCAAATTTTTTTGTTAAGTTCTGTTTGACATTGGGGCTACAGTCTTCTGAATGTGTACCTCTTTAGGTTTAGCCGAAGCAGGGTTACTTTCCAGCAAACTCTCAAGACGTGACATGCAGTCATCTTTGGATGATGACCAAACTCCTGTCTTCTTCTGTCCTGAAAGGTATAATACTGCTCACACATTCAATGTTGGACTTCTTTTAGGTGATCGCTCTCAAGAATCGATATTCAACAGTATTTACAGGTGGAGACTGAGCTGATGAGTGTTTTGAATTTTCACAGATAGATTTATCTGCCTATCTCATGTACTACTTCCCTTTCCCTGATGAATTAAAACATGTACCTCCTTTAGACTTTGTATAGTAGCACGGGTTATGGTTTCTTATATTTTTCGATCCTATATTCGTTGAAGTTGCTAATCAATGTTCCCCTGATGTACTAGCTATAAAAGAGTGACATCTCTAACTTCATGGCATTGCTAATGCATTATGATGCCAACTAACTTTCCTAGTCATTTCCTACTTGATGCATTAAAGTTCTGCATTGCAGTCCTTTATCACGTCAAGATCTTGTCAGCTGGAAGATGGCGATAGAGAAAAGACAGCTACCAATTGTTGACCAAAAGGTTGCATACAAATTAAAGAATGGGTGGTTTCTATCTTGTTTATTACGCATAGTAAGTGACTATTCACTAATTTGGTACAATCTCTTTTCCTTGACAGTCCGTTCAGAGAGTCTCTGGGTTCATAGATGTTGACAAGATTCATCCAGATGCATGGCCTGCGGTGGTAGCTGACTTATCATCAGGTGAACAGGGAATAATGGCCCTTGCATTCGGTGAGTACTATTAATTGTTTCTTATGAGGTTGGATCTGGGGAAGGGTAAGTTATGCTGTGACTAACCTGTCAATACAGGGTACACAAGACTCTTCCAACCAGATAAACCTGTGACCAAAGCCCAAGCTGCTATTGCCCTAGCAACCGGTGAAGCTTCTGATATCGTTGGTGAGGAACTTGCACGCATTGAGGCTGAGTCGATGGCTGACAAAGCTGTTTCAGCCCATAATGCTCTGGTATCTGAAGTTGAGAAAGATGTAAATGCAAGTTTTGAGAAGGAACTCTTATTGGAAAGGGAAAAGATTGAAGCCGTGGAGAAGTTAGCTGAGGAAGCAAGAAGAGAGTTGGAGAGTTTGAGAGCTCAGCGGGAGGAAGAGAATTTAGCATTAATGAAGGAACGTGCTGTTGTTGATTCAGAAATGGAAATTCTTTCCAGATTAAGACGCGATGTAGAGGAGCAATTACAGACCCTTGTGAGCGACAAATTAGAGATCACCTATGATAAAGAGAGGATTGAAAAGCTTAGGAAAGATGCAGAATTTGAAACCCAAGAGATAGCACGTTTGCAGTATGAGCTGGAGGTTGAGAGAAAAGCATTATCCTTGGCTAGGTAAGAAATGTATCATCTTAAATGTTTTTCTAGCTCGATCATAATTACAATGTTGATTCATCACATTCAAATGGCTCACCAAGGAGGATTTAACCTGCCTACTAGTTAGTGACAATCCCACAGTTCAATAGTCGTTTGTTATCATTCACTGAAAATTAGTTTAATATTGATATTTGAGTATTCTGAGGAATCTGTGACGATATCATGTATCATTAGAGTTGGTTACTAGTGCTACTCTGGCTTAAGTAATTCCTCGTCTCTGTGAAGGGGCTAAGGAAATCTATCCCATTTTCTTCTTTTGATAATTTTGAAGTGTGTTCCTTGTCTGGCCCAGTGTTATCAAAGGCGCGCTTAAGCCCAAAAGTGTGGCTCAAAACATGTTGAGCGCTTCGCCTCACTTTATACGCTTTTCGGTGTCATCATCGAGGTTCTAAGGCAAACTTTCCTTGCCAATGAGCCTCTTATGAAGAAGTGACACTAAACAATTGATGTTTCACTTTATCATGATTTCTTTTTTTCTTTGGTCATAAATTTGTCATTCATATTTTTAATTATTAGTATTGGACTAAACATATATATATTTGTATTTTTTCTCCCTTTGCACCTTTTTTCATTAAAGCCCATGCGTTATTTGCTCTTAAAGCCCCCACGGACCTTAGAGCTTTTTTGCGCTTTTCGCCTTTGATAACAATGGTCTGATATGTTTAAGCTGTCGCCTTTGTTGTCCTTGTAATTCTGTTATTTTTCTGAACTTATGGTTGCTTTAGTATCATATAAAGCTGCATTTTCTGACAAATAGATTTAATGTGAAACTACCATCATCCATATTTTATTGTATGTATCATAGGTAACTCTAGCATCTTTGACATTGACTGTTACTGTTGGTCTGTTGCTCTAGTCACGCAGTCCCTCCTAATTTGCAAAATGACTTGTATTAAGGAACTTCCATCAGTACAGCACTACATGTTGAAACTTTTATCACATCATCTTTTGTTTGCTGCAATAATTTCTCCCTGTTCCCCCTTCGTTCTTTGCATCTACAGTTGATTGATATTTATTTCAATATTGCAACTAGGACTTGGGCGGAAGATGAGGCTAAGAAGGCTAGAGAGCAAGCAAAAGCCTTGGAAGAGGCTAGAGACCGCTGGCAGAAGCAAGGCATTAAAGTGGTAGTTGACAATGACCTGCAAGAAGAAGCCAATGCTGGAGTTACATGGCAGAATGCTGGAAATGAGTCCGCTGAATCAACTGTTAATAGTGCTGAAACATTAGTGGACAAGCTCAAGGAAATGGCTGATACAATGAGAGGGAAATCAAGAGAGACGATTCATATGATTATTGAAAAAATAATGTTGCTGATCACTATGCTCAAGGAGTGGGCATTAAAGGCAGGCAAGCAAACAGAGGAGTTAAAGGATGCTGTCATGTCAAAGATGGGCAACTCAGTACAAGGAATGCAGCAGAGCTCAGCTGAAGTTGGCTCGGCTCTCAAGGACGGTGTTAAGCGCTTTGCAGATGACTGCAGGGGTGGAGTTGAGAAAATCTCACAGAAATTCAAGACATGAAAATTGTGTTGTATGAAAGACTGTTGTATCCTTTTTTGCCTTTTTGGTCAATAAAATTCACTGATTGGAGCAGTCAATTTTGGCCCATATAAGCTGGTGGACATTGTCATCCACCAGAAGAGAGGAATAAAAGAAAACTCTGCGTATCGATACCTTCCATCAGCACATTGATGATTTTAGCTTCTTAATTGTACTACATACATGTTAATGTTGGTACTGAGCTTCTTAATTGTATTGCATGAGTCCTATAACAAAAGAATGATTCCCCCTCCTCTGGACAACACACAGAGATAAGAGACAGACTTCAAAAGACAATGATTTCAAATCTTCATTTTAAAAGATGGTGCTGCGTCTATTCATCTCACTATGACTCTTATCAATAGAGTACATGTGTGAATGTACAATAACTAATAATTTCAATGGATAACAGTCCATTTAAATAAAGAGGTAATATGAGAATTGGTTTAAATACTTAGATGGGTCGTTCACTTGTTTGGTTACAAAGACCAAGGACATATTTTCTGGTATAAAATGTTGGTTTACCTCATCCCCTCCAATTGAAATTTTGATTTCAATGAATAATCCGAACATACAATAGTGCTGTATCCTTGCAAAATCTCGTGACAGAAAATAAGAGTACAAATTATGTCCCTTGCGAAGCCAAATCCTTGGAATTTACATTAACATAAAAAGATTTCATATTCTTCATCTCCTCCAATTTGATAAGAGCTTACTTTTAACAGTTTCATAATTTATTCATACCAAAAATACTAACTTGAATGTATTTAGTCAGTTAGCAAGTCTTGTAACAGTACTATTATTATTACTAGCAGATGTATAGTGCTGCATTTCAAAAATGCCAAAAGATCTGACTCAAGCTATTTGGCAACAAATAAAAAAAATTCTTTAACGTTTTAAATCAACCAAAGAATTATAGGATTGATGTGCTACTCACTTAAGCCAGTACTTTGAACTTGTTTAAGGGCCATTGGAGGGAGAAAAAAATAGAGTATAAGCCACCGCCATCACAAGGAACAACACAATTTAACAAAAACAAAAAATACAGAACAACAATACGAAAATGTGACTTCAACTTGAAATTTAAGCAAAATGTCACAATCTTGATGAAAATTCAAAGCCATAATTGTGTTTGAGTCTAGAGAATTTTATAGCTAATTCAAAAAGATCATGTATAATAACTAATAAACTCAGTTCCTCAATTGTCAAAATAAGGATAGAGGGCTTCACTTCTTCTTTTCACCACCACCGGTTGCCCTGCAAAACAGAGAGAAATATTAGTCAGGGGATTAACACATTCTTCTTCAGAGATGGGGAAATAATAATCTGACATCGCTGTTAAGAAATCAAATGATCACAAGACATCACCTCATCTTACGGAGAACGCTAGACATCTCCTCTCTCTTCTTCTTTGCCCTCTTGTGGGTACCCAACTTCCTCTTGGCTACCTTCAATGCACGCTTGTCCTTACCAACTTTAAGAAGCTCAGTTATCCTCTTCTCATATGGAGCAAATCCAGCAACTTCTCTGATGAGGCTCCTGACGAAGTGGATTCTTTTGCTTGTTTTCTGAATCAACATAGCAATTAGGCAACTGAATCAAATGTCACTTAACAAATATTCATGCAAGCAAAGCATGGGATGCACATCCAAAACTGGAAACCTCAGACTGAAAGGTAATGGGATCACTATACAACTGAATATTTTCTAATAAAAAAGGAAAAAGAATACAGAAAAACCCTACCTACACAAATCACACAATGTTGTTGTAGACACTGGTTAATTTTCTTTTATATGAATGAAATTATGTTACCGCTCTATATCACGTATAGAAGAACCTAACACAAAAAAAAAAACAAAAAATAGTCCATAGAAGCCAGTGATTATTTTTAACTTTTTAAAAAGCAATATCCGTCGCTACAAAACTTGTTTTACAATCAGGTGAGGAACCTTTGTATACCAATAGAAAAAAGAGCGAGTGCTAGGTGTACTCCAGTACACTAACAATTTTTGGTTTATCAGACAGTTCTCTCCTTTCAGTCACAACTTTTGACTTAACACTTCGAGAAAGGTAACGTATACGCAAACCTACAACCTTAACGTTTTATGCATACACACATTTAGGACCATCTGCCAAATGACAAATCTAAACACTGAAGTTTCCAATAATGAGCTCAATTACTACACATCAAACCTCTCTAGATTAATTCAATACATAAACTCTAAACTCCTTAACATTAATTCAATACATAAACTCTAAACTCCTTAACATTAATTCAATACACAAACTCTAAAAATTGTTATAACATCTGTATCCTTTTATCTTTGATTGGCATAAAATAATGTTACAAACTAAAATAAAACCTAGACATATAACTTAATACAACCCCTGAGTTTGTTTTCGTGATTCAAATACAACAAGACCTAAATTCAAATCCAAAACATTACAAACACAGTCCAGTAGAGTAATCAACAATCTATAGCTCAGTAAATGAACGAAAAATTACCCCTTTTCTGTCAGAAGGGCGTGGAGCTAACTCCTTCTTGGTTACAATGTGTCCTTTGTTCAATCCCACTGCTAATCCTGTGTTCGGCGGCGCCATCCCCTGATTAAACCAAACCATACAGCAAAAACAAAATCAATTTCATTTCATTTTTACAAACGGTTAACAGATTGTTCATCCTTTTACTGGTTCTAACATCACATCAAGCTTCAGCAGTGAAGAAAGAGAGAAAGCTTACCTTTGATTTTTGCTCGATCTGCTGAGAGTCTTGAGGCGGGTGATAAGCTGAAACTAGGGTTTTAGGTTTTTTTATATACCAAGGCCACGATTATGAGGGTAATATAGTAATTCAAACGCTTCGCGAGGACTTAGGGTTTGGGCCGTTTGGACTTGGACCTTTATTTCTCACAATTGTTCCAATTGAAAAAAAAAGCCCAATAGGTTGTAGGCCCATGTTCACCAAAATCTCATGGGCCATTTGCTCACTTTGCACAAAGCCTCTATTTTGGTATAATAATCTTTGGGGAAAATTGTATATAATAGCAAACTAATAACCTAAAATAAATGGAGTAGCTAGGGTTTGATTTAATTATGCTCCATAGAAAAAGTTTGCAAAAAATTGTCAGGCGCCTCTCTTCCAAATATCTCGCTCGCCACTCTCCTCCAATCTCTCGCTCGCTTCCTCACTTTTTATACAAACACAAGTGTATAAAAATTGTTTCTAATTGTATAAAGCAAAGAAAATTGTTTAAATACATATATTTTTGTTCCCCTCGCTCGCCACTCTCCAAAATCTCGCTCGCCACCCTCGCCTTTCTCACTTATACAAACAAAAGGGAAATGTATAAATTGCGTTTCTGTTTGTATAAAGCGTGAGAAAATTGTATATACACATGCATGTAAATATATTTTCATCATATACACTTATAATTATACAATAAAATACTCCCCTGCCCAGTTTCTTTTGTCTTACTCTCTTTCTCGTTTTATACAATTCGATTCAATTGTATATTCCTTGTCAAGTCTCTTTCTTGTTTTATACACTTCGTTTATACAATTTGCTTCAACTGTATAAGTATAGCAAATTATACAGTTTCTATGTTTGCTATGGAGCGCAACAATGTAAACTTTGCTATAGCATACAAATATGAATTTTTTATTTGCAATATGTGAAAGTTGCCCTAATCTTTAACCGTTGTCTCGATTCTTTAATTTTTATTCAAAATTTTAAATTACCAAAAGAACGAAAAAGGGTCTAAAATACCTTTAACAACGGAAAAAAATGCAAAACAAAATAAAATTCGCGAGGCATAAATTTAGTAGCATAAGTTATGCCCCAAACATTGATTCAATGACACAAAAATTATGGTTTTAAAGTTTAAGTTTAGTAGCTAAAGTTATACCTCAAGGTAAAAGAAAAATTAAGTCGTAACATGCCTCAAAGTATAAGTGAGACGGCACAAGTTATGTCACATAACATAAGTTTAGTGGCACAAATTGAGTTATGGACATAAATTAGTTGCCAAAGTTATGCCTCAAGGCAAAAGTTCTATAGAAGTCTCGTCATGCTAATCAAATGTTACAAAATTATGTCTCAAAATAAACATTTGTTATAAGTTTTGCCTACAAAATTCGTCTCGTTCAGTAAAATTAAATCATAATTAAGGAACTTTTGGCCTATTAAATTTTCTTTGAATGAGTACCAAGAGAGAGTGAAAATTAAATAACGAATTTGAAGAACAAATATTAAAAACAAACCACCTAAAATAAGGGTGTGCATACTTGAAGTCTCGTCGAATTTTTATGGTTTTATATTTACCTTTGGATAATTATTTGACAGAGCAAATATATGTTATATATTTACTCGAAATAACAAGAGTTTAGAAATTAATTACAACACATAGATAGAATTTGTGTCCTTCTCTATTTTGTTATATATATACTTGGAGTTATGTCAATTTCTCTGTTTCAATTTACCAATTTACTATATATTTATTGGAATTATATAAAATAATAAATTATTAATTCAAACTAAATATTATAATTATAGTTTCATTTAAGTCTAATTTGTAGCAAACACTCTGTCATCGCCTCTCTCTCTAAAAATTTCTCTCGTCATTCTTACTTTATACAAACACAAATATATAAATTATGTTTATTTTTGTATAAAGCGAGAGAAAATTATATATACAAATATAAATACATATATTCTTGTCCTGTACACTTATAATTATACAAATACAATGTTTTTCCTACTATATTTCTTTTGTCGCTCTCTCTTTCTCGCTTTATACAAACACAAATTATACAAATTACAATGTATAATTTGTGTTCTATAAGCGATAGAGAGATTTGATATGCAAATGTTTTATTTCGGTTCAATTGTATGCAAATTCAAATTTTATGCAGATATATACAAACACAATCATTGATAACCTATACATATATATGTATATATATATATATCAATTACATATATATACAATTATATAACTGATATACATATATAATTGCTGCATTTTTATACAACACATGTTACTACCTGTGATTATACAAATCTAATGCTTCATAATAAATATAAAATTTACCATGGAGAATAATTATACAAGCTATAACATATTAATATAATTTTATGTATGTTAATTCTAAAATTTACTCTTTATTTATTATACCTATTTTTTTATAAAGCGAATGAATACAAAATAATTGAACAGAAATAGTCAATACATACATTGTTCGCAAATTTTGAGAAGTAAACTATCCCTGCATTTGATAATTAGTCAACTCATTAATATATAATATATACTTTATAATAAGAGCTCAAAATATTAATGTTTCAGAATTTTTCTCATAAATAAAACAACATATTCTTGAGGGTAGGTAGGGATCATATAAATATAGTTGGGTCAAACCCACCTTGTTTTTGATACATTGTTTGCGTGATCCAGATTTCTTCGGTAAAATAAGAATAGCTTCGACGTTCAACCTTCCTTTTTTATCATTAGCGAGGACTTATTTCAGTTGCATATTATAAGAAATTCGAGTCCAAAATCAAAACTTTATCTTATTTATTTGAAACTTATAGATCTATACTATACAGTCTACACTTATTTCGTTACTCCATTCGTTTCAAAAAGAAAATATCCATATCTCCTTTTTAGTTTGTTTAAAAAAAATGTCCTCTTTCCTTTTTTGGCAACACTTTAACTTTAGCTTTTCACCTGGTATGATTAAGACCACAAGATTAAGAGTGTTTTGGTACATTTGATATAACTTTAATTTAGAAGTACAAGATTAAAAAGTCTTTTTTCTTTTCTTAAACTCTGGTCCAAGTCAAACTAGGTCATTCTTTTTTAAACAGAAGGAGTACTAGATATAAGTGTCCGTGCTAGCATGAGTTTGATATTTATAATTTTTTCGGTCTCACTTTACGTGATATAGATAAAATTTAGAGAGTCAATTAAATTTTAACATGATTTTATAGTATTTTAAATCGTTAATTATGGTAAATTATAATATTTTTTACGTAATTTTTAAATAATACATGTTACTTGTCTTGTCCCAAGATATGTAGTAAAAATAGTTATTCAAGAGTTAATATGTTGTTAATAATTGAGATTTATAATGCTATATTCGTAGTTTTCAAATCAAGACAATACAAGTTACTTCTTTTGTCCCGTTTATGTGACATAAATAGATTAATTTTATGAATCAATTGAATTTTTTTTATAAGCAATCAATTTTTTAATATGAAATTTAAGTTGTCAATTAGCATGATTTATAGTACTTTTAATGCAATTTTTAGATATATAAGAAAATTAAAAAATAAGTCAAACAAACTAAAACGATAAAAAAAATGTATATGTAAATGTGGAATCACACAGGTGAAGCATGTATGTCGATTGGTGGATACCATTACAGAGAGTGTCTAGCGGCTATTAATTAGAAATAAAAATCTCAATAAGAATAAATACAAGTAAAGGGAGCTAGACCTTACCTTACCTTACATATGCAAATATTATCATCTTTATGAATTTCAATGATAAAACACATATCCTCTTATTATGTCTCCTCACAATCATCAATTTTAAAGCTTTTTTTTTCGTTCTTGAGTCAATGTTGAAACTTCACTACTAATACGGAGTAAAGTCTTGATCACATTACAAAGATATAGAAATTTATCGATCACAATTTAGATATGGAAAAGCTTTTATAAACAAAGGACTTGCAACTAATCATTGAAGAATTAAAGTTTCTCTACGTATGATCTTACGAAGACCTTTTTACATATGCATGAACTAATATTTTAAAGATGTTTTAATCAATAATTTTAGAGAAATTTAGTTTTGAAAGAACATGAGTTTAGTTAGTCTTGTCAACTAAATAACATGACCAAAATATAATTTTAACCTTATTAACCAGTAAAAATTGACTTAATAAAAAATATAATAAATTTAAAAATCAATTTAATATAAATTTATTAATAAAATTTCACAATTTACAATTAAAAAAAAATGAAACGAGACAATTTATTCAAACAAATCATAATAATAATAATAGCGATAGGAAATGTCTAGATTTTACCACCAAATTTATCAATAAAATTTCACAATTTATAATTAAAAAAAATACGAAACGAAGCAGTCTATTCAAACAAATAATAATAATAATTGTGGTAGTACGATGTCTTAGATTTTACCACCATGAATTTGGTTACTATAAAATGCACAAATTTGGTTTCTTTAACCCTTTTCTAATTTTCTCTGTGAGATTTGTCAGTTTCCGTTAAACCCATTGGAGACTTAAGAAGAAACAGGAGAGAGTAGAAAAGGACAACAAAGAAGTACCCTTTCGTGAAGGAGCAAGTTGACTTCCAACAACTCAGCAATAATTGGTACACATCTGTCTCCTGTTTGATCATTTCAATGTCTGCCTCAGTTGTGGGTTAAATACTATTGCTAACAAGTGAGAATACACAGCATTGACTTCAGAATTCTCATCAACACTTGAATCTGCTACTTGGGGTGTCGATATTTTTATGCAAATTCTGCTTTTCTGAGGTTCAGGAGCCCTAAGGTGAATGACCCATTTTAGGTAATGTTTTCAATGTTCAAGTGTTAAAGGTGTTGTCTTTGTACTGTTATTTTCCCCATTTATGGTTTATGTTATTGGGTATTAATGGATGTTTGAAGAAAGGATCTTTTTTTGATGCATGTAGAACTTTCTTATTTAGATTTAGTTTTTGGCTCAAAATTAGACACTCTTTGCATGAGTTTTTTTAAGATTCATGGATTTAAATGATTCTTCATATAAATTTCATTGAGGGAATAAGTCTTTTCAGGCTGTATAGAGACTTGTACTCTTAGTTTAGGGTAAGATTGCTGAGATTCTCTAGTTTCAAGGAAATCTTAGTTTACATCTGAAATGAGCTCAATTGGAACAGATTGGATATTGAAGATTCATATAGCCAACCCCAACTAGTTTTGAGATTTTGGCATAGTCGATTGACTGATCATTGATATTTGTTTGGATGTTTGTGAGCTACTGATTTAAGTTGTGGGCATTGTGGCTTTTATATTAAGGTATCCTTATTATCTGCTATGTTAATCTTGCAGATTTTGACTAGCTGCTAGTTAGTCTGAAGGACATTCTTAATCAACAGTCTAACAATTAGGCCATAGGCAATAATGTCCGTTCTCTGTGGTTTACCCCCTCTCCTTGAATGTGTATACGGTGTAGCTTGTGCCCGATGGATGTGGAAGCGGTGTCTCCATAGTGCAGGACATGACAGCGAAAATTGGAGTGTTGCCACGGCTGAAGAATTTGAACCTGTCCCTAGGCTATGCCGATACATATTGGGTGTATACGAAGATGATCTTAGACAACCTCAGTGGGAACCACCTGAAGGATATGGAATTAATCCAGACTGTTTAATTGTGAAGAAAAACTATCCAGATACCGGTGGTCGAGCACCACCATATCTCTTATATTTGGATCATGATCATGCCGACATAGTTCTTGCTATTAGAGGTCTTAATTTGGCGAAGGAGAGTGATTATGCAGTCTTGTTGGACAATAAGCTGGGAAAACGGAAATTTGATGGTGGGTATGTTCACAATGGCTTATTAAAAGCAGCTGGATTGGTGTTAAATGCAGAATGTGAGATCATGAAGCAACTGCTGGAGAAATATCCAAACTATACCTTAACAGTTACCGGACATTCACTTGGGTCAGGTGTAGCAGCGTTATTGACAATGGTGGTAGCACAAAATCTTGACAAGCTGGGAAATATTGATAGGAAAAGAATCAGGTGCTTTGCTATTGCACCAGCTAGATGTATGTCACTGAATCTGGCAGTGAGATATGCAGATGTCATCAACTCCATTGTGCTTCAGGCAAGTTCTACATGCATCACTTTGAACATTCTTAACCACTCTAGATGGATACTCTTGGTGTGGAAGCATGTAACTTTCTGCATTTTGTAGTTTCAAGGCCTTGTCAATTTAGCTAACTCCCAAGTCTCATCTGCTCTGCATAATAAGCAGATCATGTCGTTTCTTCCGTCTGTGTATTCCAGTCTTTGTTACAGTTGGAGGTCAATTTATTGGCTTTGGAATCTGTACCTATGAAGCAAGGAGCTTCATTTAGTGTATATAATGGTTGCAGATGTTTTGCATTATTTTCGATGTCTATTTTGATGTCAATTATCAATGTCTACTGGTCTTTTAGCTGCCTTTGAAGTTTTTCTCCCATTGTGCGGGCTGCAATTCTTTTCAATCTAACTCCATCTTCTCTTTCTTTAATAGGATGATTTCTTGCCACGGACAGCAACCCCTTTGGAAGATATATTCAAGTCACTATTCTGGTAAAACATAGTTAAATTTGATATTATACTTGCTTTCAAGAGTCCGTTACCTCATACTGTTATTGAAGGCGAAAACGAAAAAAAAAACTGTAAGGTCCACTGGGCTTTAAGCGCAAATAAAGTTGGCTTTAATGAAGAAAGACACAAATGGAGAAAAAATAATACAAATTTGTAAGTGTAGTTCAAGACTATTATTACAAATATGTATAACAAATAGTCAAAGAAACTGAAAAAAGATTACGATAAAAATAAATATCAATTATTTGGTGTCGCTTCTTTAGGATTATGCTAATTGTCAAGGAAAATTGTGTCTTAGAGCCTTGATGAAGGCACTGAAGCCCCATCTAAGCGAGGCGAAGCGCTTCTTGCTTCACGGCTTAACTGGACCTTTCACAACACCATCCCTCATTTGGAATAAGAGCTTCTGAATCCTCATTTAGTTACTATCTTAAGAGGCACTGGATGGGTGGTGTACCATCAACTAGGAAACTTGAGTCCTTCTCTGTGTTTCTACTTCCAGGTTTTGTTCAATGTTCATCTCCTCTTCACTGTGTTTAAACCCAAGTTAACTTAGTAAAACTTCATGTTTGTGTGAAAATCCAATTTAGTATTTAAATAAACAGAACCATGTTTTTCTAAACTGTCATTAACTACAAGCCGTGGAAACAACCTCTTGCAGAGATGCAGGGTAAGGCTGCATACTAAACCCTTGTGGTCCGCCCTTTCCCCGGATCCTGCACATAGCAGGAGCTTTAGTGCATTGAGCTTCCCTTAGTATAGCAGTCATTAAGTGGAGGGTCCAATATTTTAGATCCCTTTTTACATGCTAATGTTTAGTCCTCATAAATAACCTCGTATATTTTCCTTTGCTTATTTATTTTTCGCAGTTTACCATGCCTCTTATGCCTAAGGTGCATGAGAGATACATGCATCTCAGAAGAGAAGATGCTCAAGGATCCACGAAGACTTTACGCCCCAGGTCGCCTCTACCACATTGTCGAGAGGAAACCATTTAGGTATTTCAAGACTTATAGGATGTGCTACATGAAATTGTCTTGAGTTGTTTATATAATAGGACCTGCCTATGTATGTGGAAAATAAGTTCTATGATGGTGTGTAGAATAAGCCTTTTCTTATGACGTGGTGTTTGGGACAGCTTGCATACTTTGAATATTCTAACAGGTACCTGCTATTTCCACCAACACACCTACCAGGTAACTCTGCCCACCAAGGCTTGAATAAATGGAAATCACCTAGTGTTTTTTGCCTTCGCGGGGATCTGAACCATGTATTGTACTTTATAGTTCAATTCTATTATGTTTCTGTTTTGAGTAAAAACATCTATTCCGACAGATTTGGCATAACAACCACCATAATGGTTTGCATAGTACAATACAGTCAATCATTATACCATTTTACACTGCAGTGTTCTACTATTAGGTACATGATTGCAGCCTCTGATTCCTATAGTACCATATTTTTCCATTAAAACAGATGTGGACGATTTCCACCTGTTGTGAAGACTGCAGTTCCAGTGGATGGGAGATTTGAGCACATAGTTCTCTCTTGTAATGCTACTTCTGATCATGCAATTATCTGGATAGAGAGAGAAGCACGAAGGGCCCTGGAAGTAAGTTGTCTGCACTTCTTTGACTACTGATGGCTTTTTGTAATTCCAAACAAATTGTCTGTGTACTTTACACGGTCCTTTTACTTTTAAAGATGTGCGAGTTTGGCTGTAGGCTATCTGGAATAGATATTCCATAAATACATGGTTTTGCGTATGCCTACTGCATTCCGCAATAGACACAAAACAGAAATTTTACTGCTGCACTAACTTTGAATTGAGATGGTTCAAAGCTCAAACTAGCACCAATATGTTCAGGAATCCACATCATGTGCTCTCCACCTTATCTTATCAATGATATTGTCTGTACCCAATCCACCCTCGTAGGGCACTTGTGATCTGTCCATCATCAGTTAAGATAGTTTATCAGTGCAATCCTTCTTGGCACAAGTTCATCACTCTTAAGGGTGGTTGAATACAAGTTGCAGCTCTCTTGCGTCTTGATAAAAATTGGTTAAACTTTTTTTTTTCCGCAAGTGGTCCATGGCTTTCACCTTATTAGTTGTTTCAGCACTAAGTTGTGAAATTTAAAGCAGCAAACATGGTTGCATCTATTGGTTCCTTTAAGCGTGTGGATTGATGCGTTGAAGAATTTTAGCAACTTATAAGCTCTTTGGAAAAAATAAAGAGGATTTTACATAGCCAACTTTGACTTGCTTGGTATTGATGCATAGCTTATTAATAGATTTATAAGATCTTTAAATATTTATGGGAAGCTTTGGTAATCATTCATTTTTCGTACGCAAATATTATTAGTCAAGCGTCGAAATATGAGAGTGTTTTGGCTTGAATATACTTTTAGTGATCAGCTAGTATCTTGTGTCCAATTGAATTGTAAAATGATTTTGCTGCTCTGTTCTATTACGTGCTCCTTGTTTGTATCTGTGTTGCTACACGGTAGTTGTTCAAGCTTGAATCGTTTTCAACAATTCTTCACATTCATATTTATTTTGTGCATCCAGTTGATGCAAGAGAGAGATCATGTGAAGGAAATTCCAGCAAAGCAAAAGATGGAGCGACAACAGACATTAACTAGAGAGCACAACGAGGAGCATAAAGCTGCTCTACAGAGAGCTGTCACCTTGGCTGTTCCACATGCTTTTTCACCTTCTCATTACGGAACTTTTGATGAACTAGAGGAAGAACAGTCTGATACATCAGTTCGGGATTCATCCCCAGGTTCATCAAGTAGAAGCAAGACCAAAGATAACTGGGATGAACTGATTGAGCGTCTATATGAGAAGGATGATTCAGGTCATAAGATATTAAAAAGATCAAGATCCCAGTGATACACAATGTTGTAAACTCATCATTCTTTGATTAAACCATAGTTCTTATAATCTCATTTTGATTGACACTATGGTCCTTTCTTCTGTTTTTTTCTTGGGTGTGTCAGCCAGTAATGGCTTGTATCAATGTATCTATAGAACTTACAGAACATATGGAAAATGGATGTATTTATTAGTCCTTTTTTTCTGTAAGTTTATTATGTGTGAAGATTCTTTTCATGGAGAATTGCTAAATAGATGAGCATAAGGTGTTAATTTAATTGCTGAAAATATTTCTTTGCACCATAGGATGAGTGCCATTATTTCTTATGCCCTGGACAATAATTTACACTATTTATTAAGTCTTTTAACTTGTGAAATAGTCTATAATTTTCATCTTAGAGATAAAATATAGTTCAAGAGCTCTAAACAATAGCTTGATACCTCACAAACAATCATCAGATATATATATATATATAAAAGAACCTTCGGTCCGTCTACGTGGTGCTACCACACAAATTAGAATTCTCTTTTAATTTATTTATTTATAAAATTATCCTTTCCTTTTCATAAAAAAGTATGACTTTTTATGAAAAGCTGCTACTTTAATGAAGAATTGCGACTTTTATGAAAAGTTGTGATTTTTATGAAGAGTTGTGACTTTTAGGAAAAGTTGCAACTTTGATGAAGAGTTACGACGTTTATGAAAAGTTGTGATTTTTATGAACGGTTTTGACCTTTCCGAGTGTTGCGACTTTTTCGAAGAGTTGCAACTTTATCAAATAAGTGTAACCTTTCCGATAAGACACAACAAACAATTGTTCACACTACCTTTTGTTGTCTATAAGTAGAGGGATTTCCTCTCATTTTAAAACAACAAAAATTCTGAAGCTCTTCTTCTTCGTCTTCGTCTTCTTCACATTTAAATATTTTTGTACTTTGGTCACATTATTAATATTCGTTAATATGTAATCTTGTATGTAACATAATATAGTGTTTTAGTCTTAGTGAGTGACAAATTTTAATATTATTTTATAAATATAATGATATTAAATTCCCGTGCAGAACACGGATAATTTTACTAATAATTTATATAATTTTACTAAATAACAAATACTAATAACAATGAGATAAAAATAGGAATATTACGAAAGCATGAAGTTCCAGATGGCGTAGGAGTGAGTCGAAACTTCACAGATCCCTTCGGAAATTCGAACAACTGTGTCAGTAAAACTCTGCATTTCCCCAAAAAGGTTACAACAATGGCGAACTTTCTTTGGGTTTTCATCTTCGTGGCTTTGGGGATCTGTTCCGAGCTTCTTTTCGCTGAAAAGTCAGTAAAGTTGTCCTAATTTCCCTGTATTTTATTATCTTTGATTTCTATTGCTCTTTCAGTAATTGGTTCCTTAATACTCTATAGTAATCGCTATGTTGTTCATGATATTTGAATTCAAAATACTTAGCAGTACGATTGAGGTAATTATAAAAGTCTTCAGTAATCAATTTGTTTGTTTGGTTTTGAGAAAGTAAAGAAATACTTTTTGAATCTTGTAAAAGGGGTGTGTTTGTTGCCAATCTGCATTTGAAACTTTGCACGACGGCACGAGGGGTTCTCTCCTTCCAACCCTTTTAACTAGGCCTATTTTTCTTTTCATCGCTAATGCTAATGAGGGACAAATGTCTTTTCATTAAAGCATACTTTTCAAGTTCCCAACTCTTCAAGTTTTCAACTTTTCAAGTTTCTCGTTTTTCCTCTATTTTCCATCAATTCTTGTTACATACCCAACAGTGTTTGCTACGAAGGAAAATGTTTTCCTTGAAATCAAGTGTGTTTCTCACTTATTTTCTAGTGTTTGGTAATTAAAAAGAAAATATTATACTAAGAGCATTGATATGTTATCTCGCAAAACCTTATGGAGGTGGAATGGGGGGATTCGGAGGTGGCAGGGGTGGAATGGTCAAGGGTTAGGGGAATTGGGTGGGTGGGGAGGAGACAATACACTTGAAATGTCACTTATGAACTTGTTTTCCGTACTTCTATTAGGAAAGTCATTTTTCTCATTTCGAAGAACTTCTTTTCCTAGAGGAATTGTTCTCCAAACCTTTTGAGTTTTGACCAACCAAACAGGAAGATTGGAAAACATGTACCAAAATGCCCTTTAAATTTTGCGGTTTTAAACATGTTCATGTGGAAAACTAAATTTAAAGAGTTGCCAAAAAAAGAAAAAAAATATTTCTTTTTGAAACGAACAAAAAAGAAAAGTAAGACAAAGAAATTGAAACGGAGAGTAGTATAAAGTGCCCTTTTCTGTTCTTTCCCCCCTAAAAGTTTCTGTCTTTTGAGCTTAGAAGTTGGCAGCTTCTATGAGTGTGTCAAAAAATATTTTTTAATATTGGGAGTTCGGAAAAGAAACTGATTTATCTTGTTGGCTTGTGGTTTTCAAGAGAGACATTTTTCGACTGCACTGTAGAAGATATACTACTCAACTAGTTATAAGCTGCAAATTATTAAATGTAAGAAGATCAATGATAACCATTAATTTTGGAGTGATTTTGATAAATGGTGGTTGACATGATTACAACAATTTGTTTCAGAGGCCGAAAAGAATTGAGGGCTGAGGAGGTAAATGGGGATGCCATTATACAGTCGGGCCATCCTTTACGCTCTAATAGATTTGATCCCTCACTCGTCGTTCAAGTCTCGTGGCAACCAAGGTCAGGTAGTCTATTCAATCATTAACCTTGTTACTTCTTCAATATGTTGTGGCATGTGAAGAAATTTCAAAAACGCAAAATTCTGCATTTAAGTAAGTTTACCCAAAAAGAGAAGAAGAAAAGTTTTCTTTGTTATGTTGGTGTTTTGAAGGCATGCTTGTTTGGCTTCCTGGTTTTGTTGATGAGTTTACTTGAATAATTCTCTGTATGGACTATGGAGGAATAATCAACATTTTTTCTTGAAATAGGGTTTTCTTGTATAGAGATTTTCTGTCAGATGAAGAGACTGATCACTTAATCTCTTCGGTAAATCAATGCCTCACAACTTGTACTGCTATACTTTTTCTCTAGAAAGTTTTTAAAATGTGTCTTCGCATGAATGCATTTTTATAGGTGCATGGAATGAGAAATAGCTCCACAATTGATAATGCTTCTGTGGATGCAGTGAAGTTTCCAACTATGGGTATTCCCGTAGATGCAAAGGTAAGTTCTTGTTATCTACATGGTTCGTTATATGAGCTAATGCTTCTTCAAAGCATAGATGTGACCAAGCATTTGTATTATTTAGATAGTGTTTAGCTTTGTAAATTGAAGATATTAGTATTTATGCATTAGGGTTCTATAAACTCTGCTTACCATGAGAATGGACTCCAGATATTAGTAATTATGCATTAGGGTTCTATAAACTCTGCTTACCATGAGAATGGACTCCAGATATTAGTAATTATGCATTAGGGTGCTATAAACTCTGCTTGTACTTCCCATGAGAATGGTCTCCATGCTCACTGAATTTGCTGGTTGAGAAAGCAGTTCTTGTTGATAAAACACTCTACTCAGTACTCATAACATGTTTCTTTGTATTGTTCTTTAAATTCTAGGATCCTACTAATGTCACCTTTATCAAAAAATTCTAGGATCCTACTTCCTCAAGGATCGAAGAAAGGATCTCAGCTTGGACCTTTCTGCCAAAAGGTAGTTTTCATTGCCAGACATATAAGTTCCATTTGTTTCTTTCTACGTACCCCTCCCAACTGAAGGTTTTGAGTCTGCCTTTTTCAGTGTTGTATGACTGACCGCTATCATCCTTGCCTTCAGGAAACAGCAAGCCATTGCATGTTCTGCATTCTGGACATGAGAGTTTAAAGGGGAATTATGGTTATTTTGAGAGGAACTCCACACTCAAGTCCAGCGAACCATTAATGGCGACTGTCATTTTGTATCTATCAAATGTGACACAGGGTGGTCAGATCCTCTTCCCTGAGTCAGAGGTAAAATAGAGGTGCTTTGTACTTTAATTTCGTAATGACATCTTTTCTGTTTGTGCTTTTGTTTTAATTTATTTGAACTCCTGGTGTAGAATAAGATATTGTCTGACTGTACGAAGAGTAGCGACTCCCTGAGACCAACTAAAGGAAATGCAATTGTGTTCTTCAATGTCCACCTCGATGCATCCCCTGACAGGAGTAGCTCCCATGCAAGATGCCCTGTTATTGATGGTGAAATCTGGTATGCCATCAAATTCTTTTATCTCAGAAGTATAACTGTACAAAAGGATCCATTACAACCAGATGGTGACACCTATTGTACCGATGAAGATGAGAACTGTACGCGATGGGCTGCTACTGGAGAGTGTGAAAGGAATCCTGTTTTTATGGTTGGTTCTCCTGATTATTATGGTACATGTAGGAAAAGTTGTAATGCGTGTTGATTCTTTATGTAACGATTATATGTACCTTTACTGGCATTGTTTGTGACAAAATCTTCTGCTTAATATAGTCCGAAATTATTTTTTTTTCTTTTCTTTTGCCAACTATATTGGGCAAGTGTAGCATACAAATAGACTTTTGGCTCTTAGCTGCAGAAGACTTGGCCTTTCCCCTGCAATAATCAGTGACATTACTTTCTTTTTCTAAGAACAGGTCCCTCAGCTGCCAATGAACTGATTAAATAAAGACTCCTATCTGCCAATAAGAGAATTTTGCCTAAATTCTCTTGGTTGACTAATTATATTCCCAAACATTTGATGGTCTGGTAGGCTGTATCTTCTTCCAGGTTTAGATGCTTCATTTCCAGCTAGGTTGAGAAGGTGTATTTTATTATTTGCTACGTCTTCTCTGCTCTTGTGTTTTCTTTCTCAAACTGCTTCGATATATGCAAGGGTCTTTTGGAATCAATCTCTCTACCTCCGTGAGGTAGAGTTGATCTGACATACATACTGCATATGGTTTACCTTCTCCAGACTCTACCTGTGTGATTTCACTGGATTTGTCGTTGTATTACTAAACCTCATTCAAGAATGTGTCTAGTGACCTCTAGAAGCTGCAAAAGGTCAAACATAACAGAGTTGCCACCAACTAAGTGGAAGCAAACTCATGTGCCGCCAAATTGGGGAAAAAGAAAGGATTTATTTTATAATATAACAACTGTCCAAAGAATTTGAACTAGCTGTGTAACTCAACATGTTAAACAAGTTGCTTATTTTATGTTAGAATATGTTGTGCTTGCTATTGCAGATAATTTGATCTGATGGTGTAAAAATACTTTACACGTTTAGTAACAACAACATATCCAATAAAATCCCACAAGCGAGGTCGGAGGAGGATAGAATGTACGCAGACCTTACCAATACCTCGAGGAGGTAGAGATGTTGTTTCCTAAAGACCCTCAACTTAAGTGCAAGTACAAAAAAGGAAATAGCGAAGAGAACTTTACATGATTAGTAACATAGAACTTAAACTCAAGAAAAGAAGTATCTGTATATAGAATTCATAACTAGGACAACAAACAACTTCCATTACCAAAATAGTATAATTGTTTTTAACCTCACTTATACAAAATCAAGTAACCAAGACTACTATTCAGCTGCAAAATGTTTGACAGTGAAACCAACTTTCTCAAACTTGCCTTTCTCATTGCTTTCTCTAAACTTCAAATAATCAGCACAAACAAAAGGTTTATAGACCTTCAAATTTCCCTTCCCCACAATCTCTTGTGGTGCAACAATCAGTTTCTCATCTTCAAAGCACCAAAAGAACGCGATGGAAAATCGACTCACAGGCTCTTTCAGAACAACTCTGTGTTCAGATGACCTCAATTTCCCATTACTCCAAGCCTGCAATAGATCTCCAATATTCACAACAAGTGTGTCTTGGCAAGGATCAATATCCATCCACTTACCTTCTTTAGATCTCACTTGAAGTCCACCAACTTCATCTTGATATACTATTGTTATGCAGCTCATATCAGTGTGCATCCCTAGCCCTTCAACTTCTTCTTCTTCTTCTTGTACATTGTCAGTGCTTTCGGGTGGAGTATAGTTGTTTACTCTTAGATAGCCATGACAGTTCTTGAATTCCAATGCGAATTTTCGCTCAAATTCAGGACCTAAGCTCATCAGTATGACCTCAACAATGCTTTTGGACACTTCTACCATTTTTCTCCCATATACCTCCATTGCATGACTACAAAGGACAAAAGAAAAAACATTAAAAATGCTAAATTCTTACCAGACTGACTTAACTCATCTGGTCAAGCAATCTTAAACTAATGTTTGTGATGTATGCAAGAAAAGTATAGTATTTCATCAATAATAAAAACAGAAGGTGTTAAAAGTGCATTCAACGGTGTGGTCTAGGAGTCAATGGAGCTCGTGAAAACCAAGGTCCAAATCCTAGTAGAGACAAAAATCATCTTTCAAAGCTTTGATGGACAGAGTTACCTGTACCTAATGCTTGTTGGCAACAATAGTACCTAGATGAATAGTCGAGATACATGCAAGTTGGATGTAGTGTTATAAGGTTTTTGATTTTACCTGAATTCTGGAATTGGCTGGTTGATCAGGGCTTGGGAAGTACTCTGTGCAGAAGCAAAGAAGTCAGGTCCAGACACTCTGAGGCTTTCAAAGAAAGGGGAAGCAATGAAGTGAGGAGTATAGGTTCTTATATTTGATAAAGGTCCAGCATTGAGCTTTACATCACACGGGAGATCGAAAATTTGGTTAGAAAGGAAACGAAGTTGTTTACATAAATCTCTAGGAATTCCATGGTTACTGATGTGAAAAAAGCCCCATTCTTTACAAGCTAAAGAAAGGGACTTGAGGGAATTTGATGAACTCAATGGCCTCGAAATGTCGAAAATGGGAAGTTTTACAGAAGTTTGAGACTTAGACATGCTCAGGAGATAAGTTAGTTTCTTCTGTTTAGTCCTTTCTGTTGTGTTTATGTAGATATATAGAAGGACACCTATATCTTGGAAATAGTATCCTTTCAGTTAACTATGTATAAACTATTAAGCGATTCGTGCTTGGTTGTATTCATTTTCAACTCACTGACTCTAAAGCCAATGAATTTGTCTCTTAATTCGTTTCGTTGGGAACAAGTTATCCCTGGCTAAGTTATTCCGCCATTGTGGAAAAAATGGTGAGATAAATAATTCAAGACCAACCAAATGTAAGATTATTATACCTTATACCTCACGCCAAAAGACTCTGCGTCATAAGTGACGCAAAGAAGAATCTCAATTGCTACATTAGGGATGTGGAAAAGACAGATGTGAAAACAAGTAATAAGAAATGAGAATAAATAATTATTGCAGAATATAAGGCATGTAACGTGTACTTGAAAATAATATTTTGCAAGCTACTAGTAAGTATATTACTAATGACATTTTGCAATTTATTAAGGTTTGACAATTTCTGTTTAGTGTTTGCCGACTCTAACCCCCACCCCACCCCACCCCATCCCCCACCAACCCCATAGCACTCATTTATTTTTTTCATAAAAAATATGGTCAATGAAATTGGAATTGAAATTTAAGACACTGTGGACAATTAGGAGGCAACAAGCACATTTGATGGAAGAGTGCTTGTTATAACCAAAAATATACGATATTTACGTCGAATTAAATAATTAATCATCATAATTACTATTTAAAAATTCAAAAAATAAGATACATATCACCTATCGATTGCTAATTCTGTGCAAATATATTTATTTAATATCAAACATCGAATGTAAATAATTTTTTATCGAATCGGTTTTTTGGTTTTCTTCAATGTCAAGGTTTGACTTGGTTAACTCGTGATTCATGAGTCTGTCGAGCAAACACGACAATTAAGCAAAACACATATTTTATATGCAATCGAGGACATTGGCAATTTTTTTTTTCTCTGTTCCCATAGACATCTGATGACATATTTTATATTTCTTTCTCTTTATTCTAAGCGAGGAAAAACCAATTAGAAGTAGGGCTATTCAAAATCGAAACGAAATCGATAAGTCGAATCGATAAAAAAGTTATTGGTTTATAGTATTGGGTTATTGATTTAGTGGTTTTGATAACGGTTTTGATTTTTTTTTTTTGTTATCGAGTTATCGGTTCTTATCGGTTTAAAGTTTTTCTTTAACGGGTTAACCGATAACCCGATAGTATATTAAATAATTATATTTATACCATTTTGTATATAAAGTCCTCGACTTAGAGTTTAATTTCCTACTTTTATTTTTGATTGTCTCAAACACTTGATTATTCTACGAAGTGTTTGCTTTTGAGCAAGATGTAACTTGTGAACTCAAGTGCATGGTTTATTTGGTTTGTCACCTTGTTTCTAAGTGATTTTCAATATTTTTTCTTTTGTGTCAAATCTTAACGGTTAAACCGATAACGATAAAAAATCGATAAACCAATATCTTAATGGTTCTATAACGATTTAACATCTCTACAAATCGATAACCAATAAGTCAACCTAATAGACTTTAAAACTGAATCGAACCGATCGATACACAACCCTAATTAAAAAAGTGAAACATGATAGACTATGGTGAGTAGGGTAATATTTTTTTGAAGGATCAATCTTTATTTTTTTAAATGAAGAAAGACAAATATTAGTAGTATTAAGTAGGCATAAGTATATAGGGATGGTTGGGCGGTGGTCAGTATTACACAAAAAGTTAAAACTTACACAAGGATCAATTTACTTCTGTTTGAGTTCATTTGATTAAAATTGAAGTTTCTGTATCTTCTAGAAGAAAATTAAGAACATTTTTTACGGCAACTTCTCAAGGAACAGAGGCACTTGATAATGTGCTTTTAAATGACTTTAATAAAGGTAGACGTTAGAAAATTTATGAGACTCTGAATGTTATAAGACGTATTCAATTCTAGTTGGGATTATATAAAGTGTATTAGATTTTAATTAGGATTCTTAGAAGTAAATCAATCTTAAATTCTAATTCGTGCTATATACCGTGGTATTATATTTCCTTAAAAGGCATTTCGAGTATTTCACACACTCATGAAATATTATCTACTCACTATTCTCTATGTCTTAGTTGTTCAACACATTCTTTTAGATTATCCAAAAAGAGTAACATCTTTCTATATTTAGAACTAATTTAGCTTTAGAATTTTCATTTCACTCTTTGATGAAACGATTTAGAGTCAAAAAGATGTCGAAAACTTATTTTAGACCATAAACTTCAAAAGTCTTTATTTCATTTCTTTGATTTTGTGCCTAGATAAACACTATCATATACATAAAACAAAAGGAGTAACTATTTTAGGTCACAAGAGAAAGAGGGGACCATTGAGCTAGATCAATCAGCAACGAATTCCACATACAGATAGAGTCGTAAAGATGCACCAAAAGCTTCAAGATTGAGGTCTCAAATTTACACACATTGCCCTTAGCTCCAGTTTCTTCATTTATTTGGAATCAGTTTTATATAAGATGATTTTGAAAGAAAAAAAAACAAGACATGACCAGCCAGCCTTTTGTCACTAAATTTGCCCCTGAACTTTAAATTACCCAGTTCTTCATATTGTTACTGGAAATACTTGCATGTACAAACTAAAAGCAGCCAATGTAATATTCAACTGCCCATCCACCAACATTTTGTTTTCCTCATTAGTTCTCTCTTGCTACTTGTCACAAAATTTCTGGGAGAGTATCTGAAGAGATATTAAAGCTGAAGAAATAGCAAAGATAAGAAAACTATATCCTTTGTTGAGGAATTTTACAAACAATGCGGTGTCTTATACTTGAATCTTCTTTCTGGTTTTATTACTGCTAGCAGCAAAAGACGCGGATTTCAGTCCTCCAAATCAGTCCTCTAATATATGAAGATCTTTTCTTGAACAGGCTTGGTCAAGTTATTGCCTTCCTGCGTGCGTATCTTTTTAACAAGTAAATGATCAGTTTTTCCGGATACAAGGGGATAAAATGAAATCAGTTGCAATGATGAAGTGAGATTTAAGTGTAAATTAGACTCTCGTTTTGAGAAACTCACATACTTCTGTCAAATACACAGACATTCCTAAGTCATAGCTTTAATGGCACATAGGCAGCTACCCAAAATGAAACAAAGAAAAAACGGAACATCAAAGAGAACACTAAACCCTGGCAGCTGAACCTCCAGAAAGATAGATTGAAGTCTGCTTAGGAAGAAAGCAAGAAAAGTACTGGACATAACAAAGCTAGCTAAACATTAACTTTGAGAACTAAGTGAGCTGAAATAGAAATCGGGGCTTTGTGATACTTCAGTATGCTTCTCATTTTGTTATCCATATATCATACTTCCAATGCACTCGTATGTGAGGAATTTAATAGATACAAGTGGTGATTCAGATATGGGACTTCAGTAAGTATCCAACTGTCAATAGATCTACACATTATGGAATTTTCAGTTAAGAAAAATAAGTGTGTGACATGCAACACTTGCAGCTATGGACACTTTCCAATCTGGTATATACTGGCAGTTACTGTATTATATCACTGGATGAGGAATTACCAACTTTTATTATATATTTAGGTCAACGACATGCGCTCTTCTGAAGGCCCAATTCTTTTGACCAACCATGTGAAGTATTTTTGCCAATGGGTGGTGGTAAGACTCGAGCTCAGGACTTACTATGATCTGACACCATATTTGAGTGAACTGCTTCCATTTAAACACCTAAAGTGTTGCGAAGGAATATTATTTGTTCAGGTTCTCAACGATGTCCCAACTTGAAAGTTTAAAAAGTATGCAACATTTGCTGCCCCCAAATAAGCCATTAAATATCCATAAATCCAACTAAGATGCATGCATCTCACCCCAAGTCCATGTGATTACAGGACAGTGGCTATAATTTATAAGGAACAAAAACTGAAAACCATCAAAGACTAAACCTGGCAATAATTGAAGTTTACCTGACAGTCATTAGGAACTCCCCACCCAAGCTGGCAAATTACCAATGCATCTAAACCACTATCTGTTAAATTAATATTATGTGGATACCTAAACATCAGATAACTAACAAGTGGTTCAATTTCTAAGTCACTAGTCTTTGCAGTAGCTTGTGAGAAAGTTCCCTTCACATAAAATGTGAGCATACAAAAGATATTGATCGAATTACCTATGGTGAATGAGGATCGAGCAAGCGTTACTTTGTAAACCTCACACCCCTCGACATCAAACTTTTAAAGTACAATTCTTTTCACTTGCTTTTCATTCACAGTACCACCATAATTGTAGCTTTACAAACTTGGAATCCAGGTATTGGAAATACAATGATGCTAGGATAAGCCAATACATCAGAATGGTAATATAACACCTAGTCCTTGACAGTAGCTATGAGCAAACAAATCAATTGTACCCCTCCGCTTCTGTTTCCCCTAGGATGCCTAATTTCTAAAATCAGTTAATATTTATGAATCATTAATGACTAATCAGCAACTGACAAGGTTCTGCTGAACCTACAAACAATGTCATTTTACCCATAAAGCAATATTTATCAACCCTCTGAAAATCTTGTTTTTGTTTTCTTCCCAAAGGTAACTCTTGAAAGAAACTCATACTAACGCGGTAGAACCTTATAAAAACGTTCAAGTCATAGACCAATATCTGTTGGCAGACAAAGGTATAGCCAAGTGTACAGAAGGGGTTCAATGGATCCCCTTTAAAAGTTACACTTAGCAAATAGGGTAAAAACAATTTTTTTTCTATACTTCAATCATACATATAAATTTCAACCAAAAAGGCTCAACACATTCACCCACTGTGCAAGTTTGCATTCTTTTCAATCCTCTTTTGAGAATTCCTGGCTCCGACATTGTTGGCAAAGCCAAGGATTACAGCTAGACTCGTCCAAATATCCACAATACACACAAAAAAGTCTCTTTTCCCCTAGTAGAAATCTGAGACATGGTACGAAAAAAAACAACTTACCATTATGTTTTACAAGAACAGGTTTTTTCATGTCAGCTCCATCCATTGGCACAATTACTAACATTAATCAAAGCAGCAATTTGACTTGAAAGAATCTTCTTTCAAAGTAAACCAAACCCATTTCACCATTTGTCCAACACAATTAAAAAGGGGAAAATTAGGCGGTTAAGCAAACAGATACTACTCAATTACTTATCATAGCTATAATTTGTTATAATTACCATTCACGACTAACATTATATATTAATTACGTAGGTTGACTTTGATTTTTGTATAATTAGTCACATTTGTATATGTATGATTCATCAGAATATACAAATACATATGTATAATATACAATTATCTAATCGATATACATATACAATCCACCTCTCTCCCACTCTGCCTTCTCTCGCTCGCCTCTCCCCTCCCTCTCCCAATCTCGCTCGCCTCTCTCCTCTCTCTCCCAATCTCGTTCGTCATATACAAATACATATGTATAATACAATTATCTAACCTATATATATATACAATTCACCTCTCTCCAACTCTCTGCCCAATCTCGCTCACCTCCCTCTCCCAATATCGCTTTCCATATATACAATACATATGTATAATATACAATTATCTAACCGATATACATATGCAATTCACCTCTCTCACTTTTTGACCTCTCTCGCCTCTCGCCTCCATATAACATGTAGCTACGAATTATAATTATCAAAATATAGCTATAGAAAGTAATTAGACTATTTTTTACTGGCTTTATGTAAAAGTTCCCCACTAAAAAAAGCTTAATATTTTCATAGAAAACAAATCTTTTGGCATTCAAGTTCGAAACTTTATCACTGAAAAAGAATAACCTCCAACACTGCATCGTTAATGATTACGACAAAAACAACCTAATTGCAATTACAAAAGCAATAACTCGAACGAAACAAAAAATTCAACAGTATGAATTATCAGGATTTCGTAATGAAGGATCAGAATCCGCACCGGAGTTGAGCTTTGGTGAAGAAGAATTAGAATTGTTGATAGAGCAAGATGACCTAAATGCTTCAACATGAGACTGACATTTCAAATAGTCGCCTTTATTTTCTTCCAAACACTTCTTCAGAGCCTCCACATCACACGCCGTCTTCTTTACACTCTTGTTTTCCTTCTCCGTTTTCCCCTCCATTTTTTTCTCACCAGCCCCAATTCCTCCCTTGTAGTATTTTTTTTCAGAGAGAACTGAGAAATGTGAAATTACTCCTCTCTGAAATTTGCTGGACTGGACCTTTTGTTCATATGCTCCAAACCCGAACCAGCCCAACATAAAACTGAAAAAAATGACAAAACAGTGTTTTTAAGGTAGTAGTTTTTTTAGAGGAAAAATGCTTAGTGAACTTTTTGAAAAGGTTTATTTATATCATCAGTAAAAGTTTGGCTTATTTATGTTATTATCTTTAAATAAAAAATTTATATATACTATTATTTTTTAATGGTAATTTTGCAAAATTATTTTTGACATGTGGCCAATTATAATTTGGCGACGTCATCAATTTTTTTAATAAAAAGTCATAATTTTGAAGAAAAAAAATTGAATTAATTTTTTTATTTTTTAAATTAAATAAATTGATGACGTGGCCAAATTATAATTGACCACGTCATCAATTTTTTTGAATTAAAAAAAATCAAAATTCTGAAAATTAAACATTTTTATTTATATTTTTAAAATTGGAGTTATATATTCTCATATTTTTGCAACCTCTATGGTTAAATTACTTTGACCGAGAAGGTTAGTGAGTTTTTTTACTAAGAAAGAAAGATCATTTACAATAGTGAAAAGAAGCTAAAAATATTTAGAATTTGAATGTACTTTTTCGTTATGACTTTATTTATATTGCTCATTTTTTAAAACTAACAAAATCATCTAACTTGACTAATTTGTTGAAATATGATTCAATTGTGATATATAATTTAAATTGAGCTATTTTAATAAATAAAAAATAGGGTAAATTTGAGGGAAATAAATTATGGTGAAAGTAGGAAAAAATAGGAAAAGGGTGAAAAATCTTATGGCCAAAGAGATTTGGGGTGTTTTTCAAATTTAGTAAAATTTCAAGTTGCATTTGAATTTTTCAAGCCAAATGATGATTTTTAAATAAAGTAAAAGAAAACATTTTTTTTATAACCAAAATGTGGACAAATTGGGGGCACTTATGACTTTAGCTTTCTAAGCAATTTTGTACTCTACGTTTGTCAAAAAATGAGTATTTTAATTTCTTTAAATATGTAATAAATTTTGGCTATTTTAGAACTTGATTACTTTTGTTAGGTATAAGAGAGAATTAAGTTATGTGTTTACCCCCTTAAGAAAGGATTATATATGGATGAAATCGATATTGAAAAGAGAAGTGCGTAGATTAAATATGATTTTAACGAGTGAATGAATTAGAGAGTTTTTATTTAAAGCCAAGACGACTTTATTCAAGAATCAAAAGAAGCGCCTAATCAATCTACTCGAAGTTCATTTCAAGATCAACTTGAATATGTTACACCAATTCAAAATAGCTTCACTCCAAAGTCAAGTGTCCGATATCCAATAATTAAGATACAAATCAACTAGCTACAAAAAAATTCAGAATTTACTATAATAATCGCATATTCATGTAAATAACAAATGCAATATATAAATAGCGATTAAAATAATCATGAAAAATATTATTTAAGACTAGTACTCTTATTCCATCAAATTTTCATCACCACTACTCATAAGTTCTTGAATTGTGGCATAAAGAAATGTTCTTTTTCTCTGATCAAGTTGCTCAATAGTTCAATGAGAAATATCTTAATAAAATATACTTTCTCTTTTATTTTATTGCCAATTAACTTAGTATTCTTAGCTTATTTTCTTATATACACGAATATATTTATAACAATTAATAATTAATTACTATCATTAAAATCTACTTTCTTTGAACCTAAACACATATTCAATTATTAATCTTTTATCTCATATTTTGATTTAAACCTTATGACAAAGTAGAACAAAATTTATCAATAATACTTTAAAATCACATAAATAGAAATTAATGCCTTTGTTTCATTTTAAATAACTTTTTTTTTCTTATATTTAGTTTTTTTATACACTTTTAATTTTATTTTTAATTTTTTATAGTCCCACAAAAACAAAATAATAAAATAAAAATTATAGAAGAGCGGAAGAAGGAGAGAAGAAGAATTTGAAAATCAAACCCTAACGGCTATTTCTCTTATAGACAAAATAATACTACTCATTTACTTTCTTCTTAATTCATCCAAATTTCATTCAAAATTGTAAATTTTCAAAGCTGAACTTCTCCATGGCTTTGTCGACGCCCGATTCAAATCGCCTGAAACTCACCGCCGGTCCAAGAATCTCACGCAGGGTGCGAATTTGTGGGAAAATTCGAGGATTTACCGATCAGGAATCTGAAATTACCAGCTGAGATTCGAAGCCGTGGGTCACTGTTTCTCGGTCCAAAGAGAGCGGCTCTGATTCGTCTGGAAAAGTTACAATCTTGTTCGGAGATGAAGGGAGCAGGTAATGTTTGTGGTGACTCATTAATTTTAGATGGTTACAAGTTTCATTTTCAATTTTTCTTTTGATATTTTATGTTTCCAAAGTATGTTAGCCCACGGATTTGACTATATTTAGCTATTAGGTCTTGTTTTCGTTCTAATTATGTGAGATTCTATGATTTCTTGGGTAAATTTTGTAGATACCTATTTGTTAATGTATTTTGTGCATAGATTTGTTTCTTTTGGCATTGAATTGGGAGGTGAAAATCTGAATTTTTCAAGCCAAATGATGATTTTTAAATAAAGTAAAAGAAAACATTTTCTTTATAACCAAAATATGGACAAATTGGGGGGCACTTACGACTTTAGCCTTCTAAGCAATTTTTGCTCTGCGTTTGTCAAAAATGAGTATTTTAATTTCTTTAAATATGTAACAAATTTTGGCTATTTTAGAACTTGATTACTTTTGTTAGGTATAAGAGAGAATTAAGTTATGTGTTTACCCCCTTAAGAAAGGATTATATATGGATGAAATCGATGTTGAAAAGAGAAGTGCATAGATTAAATATGATTTTAACGAGTGAATGAATTAGAGAGTTTTTATTTAAAGTCAAGACGACTTTAATCAAGAATCAAAAGAAGCGCCTAATCAATCTACTCGAAGTTCATTTCAAGATCAACTTGAATATGTTACACCAATTCAAAATAGCTTCACTCCAAAGTCAAGTGTCCGATATCCAATAATTAAGATACAAATCAACTAGCTACAAAAAAATTCAGAATTTACTATAATAATCGCATATTCATGTAAATAACAAATGCAATATATAAATAGCGATTAAAATAATCATGAAAAATATTATTTAAGACTAGTACTCTTATTCCATCAAATTTTCATCACCACTACTCATAAGTTCTTGAATTGTGGCATAAAGAAATGTTCTTTTTCTCTGATCAAGTTGCTCAATAGTTCAATGAGAAATATCTTAATAAAATATACTTTCTCTTTTATTTTATTGCCAATTAACTTAGTATTCTTAGCTTATTTTCTTATATACACGAATATATTTATAACAATTAATAATTAATTACTATCATTAAAATCTACTTTCTTTGAACCTAAACACATATTCAATTATTAATCTTTTATCTCATATTTTGATTTAAACCTTATGACAAAGTAGAACAAAATTTATCAATAATACTTTAAAATCACATAAATAGAAATTAATGCCTTTGTTTCATTTTAAATAACTTTTTTTTTCTTATATTTAGTTTTTTTATACACTTTTAATTTTATTTTTAATTTTTTATAGTCCCACAAAAACAAAATAATAAAATAAAAATTATAGAAGAGCGGAAGAAGGAGAGAAGAAGAATTTGAAAATCAAACCCTAACGGCTATTTCTCTTATAGACAAAATAATACTACTCATTTACTTTCTTCTTAATTCATCCAAATTTCATTCAAAATTGTAAATTTTCAAAGCTGAACTTCTCCATGGCTTTGTCGACGCCCGATTCAAATCGCCTGAAACTCACCGCCGGTCCAAGAATCTCACGCAGGGTGCGAATTTGTGGGAAAATTCGAGGATTTACCGATCAGGAATCTGAAATTACCAGCTGAGATTCGAAGCCGTGGGTCACTGTTTCTCGGTCCAAAGAGAGCGGCTCTGATTCGTCTGGAAAAGTTACAATCTTGTTCGGAGATGAAGGGAGCAGGTAATGTTTGTGGTGACTCATTAATTTTAGATGGTTACAAGTTTCATTTTCAATTTTTCTTTTGATATTTTATGTTTCCAAAGTATGTTAGCCCACGGATTTGACTATATTTAGCTATTAGGTCTTGTTTTCGTTCTAATTATGTGAGATTCTATGATTTCTTGGGTAAATTTTGTAGATACCTATTTGTTAATGTATTTTGTGCATAGATTTGTTTCTTTTGGCATTGAATTGGGAGGTGAAAATCTGAATTTTTCAAGCCAAATGATGATTTTTAAATAAAGTAAAAGAAAACATTTTCTTTATAACCAAAATATGGACAAATTGGGGGGCACTTACGACTTTAGCCTTCTAAGCAATTTTTGCTCTGCGTTTGTCAAAAATGAGTATTTTAATTTCTTTAAATATGTAACAAATTTTGGCTATTTTAGAACTTGATTACTTTTTTTAGGTATAAGAGAGAATTAAGTTATGTGTTTACCCCCTTAAGAAAGGATTATATATGGATGAAATCGATGTTGAAAAGAGAAGTGCATAGATTAAATATGATTTTAACGAGTGAATGAATTAGAGAGTTTTTATTTAAAGTCAAGACGACTTTAATCAAGAATCAAAAGAATCGCCTAATCAATCTACTCGAAGTTCATTTCAAGATCAACTTGAATATGTTACACCAATTCAAAATAGCTTCACTCCAAAGTCAAGTGTCCGATATTCAATAATTAAGATACAAATCAACTAGCTACAAAAAAATTCAGAATTTACTATAATAATCGCATNATGTTACACCAATTCAAAATAGCTTCACTCCAAAGTCAAGTGTCCGATATCCAATAATTAAGATACAAATCAACTAGCTACAAAAAAATTCAGAATTTACTATAATAATCGCATATTCATGTAAATAACAAATGCAATATATAAATAGCGATTAAAATAATCATGAAAAATATTATTTAAGACTAGTACTCTTATTCCATCAAATTTTCATCACCACTACTCATAAGTTCTTGAATTGTGGCATAAAGAAATGTTCTTTTTCTCTGATCAAGTTGCTCAATAGTTCAATGAGAAATATCTTAATAAAATATACTTTCTCTTTTATTTTATTGCCAATTAACTTAGTATTCTTAGCTTATTTTCTTATATACACGAATATATTTATAACAATTAATAATTAATTACTATCATTAAAATCTACTTTCTTTGAAACTAAATACATATTCTATTATTAATCTTTTTATCTCATATTTTGAATTAAACCTTTAGACAAAGTAGAACAAAATTTATCAATAATACTTTAAAATCACATAAATAGAAATTATGCCTTTGTTTCATTTTAATTAACTTTTTTTTCTTCTTATATTTAGTTTTTTATACAATTTTAATTTTATTTTTAATTTTTTATAGTCCCACAAAAAACAAAAATAATAAAATAAAAATCAGAGTAGTAGAGCATTATAGAAGAGCGGAAGAAGGAGAGAAAAAGAATTTGAAAATCAAACCCTAACGGCTATTTCTCTCCTTACTCGTTCACTTTCTTCTTAATTCATCCAAATTTCATTCAAAATTGTAAAATTTCAAAGCTGAATTTTTCCATGGCTTTGTCAACGCCCGATTCAAATCGCCTGAAACTGACCGCCGGTCCAAGAATCTCACGCAGGGTGCGAATTTTTGGAAAAATTCGAGGATTTACCGATCAGGAATCTGAAATTACCAGCCGAGATTCGAAGTCGTGGGTCACTGTTTCTCGTTCCAAAGAGAGAGGCTCTGATTCGTCTGGAAAAGTTACAATCTCGTTCGGAGATGAAGGGAGCAGGTAATGTTTGTGGTGACTCATTAATTTTAGATGGTTACAAGTTTCATTTTCAATTTTTTCTTTTGATATTTTATGTTTCCAAAGTATGTTAGCCCACGGATTTGACTATATTTAGCTATTAGGTCTTGTTTTAGTTCTAATTATGTGAGGTTCTATGATTTCTTGGGTAAATTTTGTAGATACCTATTTGTTAATGTATTTTGTGCATAGATTTGTTTCTTTTGGCATTGAATTGAGCTTTTTCTTTTTGACTTAATTGCCTAGGGAGATTTCTTTTTTTGGGAGGTGAAAATCTGAGATTTTCTAGTTCGGTTTTTTGCAGCCGTAAAGATGTATATGAATTAGATAACTGTTATGAACAAGACGATGATAATGGTATAGTATTCTCAAGAGAGGTAAAACCACTGATATCAGAAGTTCTTAGTGGTCGAAATGCGTCCGTTATTGCATATGGGGCAAGAGGCAGTGGAAAAACCCACACAATCCAGGTCGGTCTTCTGTGTAATTATCCAAAATGATTCTCTAATAAACTTTCTGTTACTTTGAAACTGAGGATATTGTTTCTTTTGTGATATAGGGTTCTGTGGACAAACAAGGTTTGGCAGCAATGGCAATAGCTGAGATCCTTTCGCAAACAAAGGATGCAGAGAAAGCTGTGTTGATCTTCGTTTCCTTTTATGAGGTGTTCCAGGATCATGTCTATGATCTTTTGGATCCTAATCATCCTGAAGTTCAAGTTCTTGAAGATTCTCAAGGAAAAATAAAGCTCAAAGGACTGTCTAAGGCAAGTTAAAGTAGTCTAATCCAATTATGGTTGTAAAATATTGACAATTTGCACATTGTTAAGGTTAAGATCACTCTTCTTTTCTTGTACGCAGGCCACTGTGGATTCTATTTCACACTTTCATGATCTATGCGCTTGTTGGACTGCACCATGCTATTCAGCACAAAAGACACCACTCCAAATGCCAAAAAGGAGTCATAAAGGTTTAATGATAAGTATAGCATCTGCCGATGACATCCAGGGTAGTAAACGTCCCAATGTGATGAACTTTGTGGATTTGGCAGGTCTGGTAGTCCTAAACCTTCAAAAATTGTAGAGCTATTCACCTATGCTCTATAATTGCTTTTTTAGTTATCTTCATTGTATTGTTGTGCTCTCAGGCTATGAGGATTCCAGAAGAAGTAGCAAAGATGGAATTTCACTTACTGAAAGTACTAGAATAAACAAATCTTTGTATGCCATTATGAATGTGGTGTACGCTCTGAACACAAATGAAAAGCGTGTGCCTTATCGAGAAGGCAAACTCACTCGGATGCTACAGGAATCTCTTGGAGGCTCCAATCATGTTTTGTTGCTTACCTGCTTGGTAATGACTTCTCATTTTTACATGGTTGATATTTTGTGTAGAACTGTAAATCCAAAAGTTGGTTTGGAAAATTCCTTTTCTCACCCTTCCGTTTTTTTGTTATAGAATCCAATTCCTTGCCAAGATACTCTTTATGTAGTAAGTTTGGCTTCACGATCTTGTCAAAGCACTGGTCAGATTTTGACAAGCTCTGCAATGAAAAGTAAAAAGCACACTAATCAACAAGTACGACTAATGGGTACCCCATTGTCTGGGAAAAAGAACAACTCTGCTAGTAATTTAACAGGAAGGTATTGCTACATGGAATATCATATATGAACTAGCATATATTGTTCATTGACTGATGTGTACTGAAACATTGCTTCTGCGCTTTCATTGAAGGAAATTATTCAGTGAGAGAAAAGCTGTCATCTCTAAGCAGGTAACCAACCATGCATCTATTGTTTTTGTCCAGACATAGATCTTGGTTCTGATTCCTGTATAATTTGTTGGATTAACTATTTTAAAAGAATAGTTTGCTACAAAGCTCTCTACTTTAGTTGTCAACTCATCTGGTTTGTAGATTGTACCTCTATGTTTTAGAGTGTGAAATATAAACTACTTCGCTGCACAAAGTCTTCTCCTTTACTTCTGAATTGTTGCTTTTAACTTTTCATTTAGGTTTATTGATTCAATAAAATGATGGAAATTATTCTAGTCTATTGTCAATTGTCTGTGTAGCACTTCAATGTGTCATCGATTCATACCTTAACATGTCATTGATTCATAGGATGAAGTCACCTCAGCTACAAAGTTTAAGCCTCTATCAAAAAAGGCTTCAACCATCACATCTTCCTTCCATAAAAAGGTACAAGACCTAATCAGTTGAAGCATTGGTTAATTAAGATGTGTTAAGATATCATTCATTGTTTAGTTATGCCACATTGAACTTAAAGTGTTATAATATTATGTATTGCTAGACTTCTCAAGACAAGTCCGATTCAGATAGTTCTGGAGCCTTGATATTATCAGCAGAAAATGTATGTTCTCTTAAACTTTGTGAATGCATCTCTGTTCCTTCTAATTTTTTTGCTGTTCTGAGGGCTATGCACAGGCTTAACTAATGTATTAGATTCAGGAAATCCCAACTGCTTTCAAGGAAACAAGCTGCGACAAAAATGTAGAAAAGGTAAGGCAATATTTGATTGTACAGTAATAATTTAGTTCAACCATCTTCTGCAAACACTGCTACTGATGCACTTTATTGAATTGGAGTTATCTGTGTACTAAGAATTATCTTTGCATCTCAGGATGCCTCTCCACCAAATAAAGCAACAGATTTAGAAGTTACTCCCGAAGTTCTTTGTGATGTCAAAGAAATAATTTCTTTTCCAGATGATGGTAGGTTGTGTCACAAGTTGGTTACTGTATCTAATATACACTTCATTGGCTTTTATTTTTTTTCACATATGCTATAACATTGCAGGTACTGTTGGTATAGAGAAGAAAAATGAAGACACGATCATAGACAAAGTTGGTTCACCACCACTAAGTGCAAGACTTAGAGAAATAACAAATAATTTGCGGTTGTTGGAGGCTTCAACCCCTTTGCATGTACTGATGCCAAAGCAATCAGATGTATCCCATGGAAACCTTGAAAGTTGTGACATTTTAGAACCTAAAACCCCAAAAACTGAAACTGATGTGAGAACTTTGGAGATTGTCAAGTACAGTAGTCCTTGGGAGAAATTTCATACCCGCAGTTCTGGAGTAAAGGTAGTGATTTATCTTTGTGAATAGTTTTGTAAATATTTTGTTTTTTGATGTTAGTTTCAACTCATTCAATCATCTTTTCATTGTACAGAATTGTCTTGTCCAAGAATACCTGAATTTCTTAAATACTGCCAGCAAGTAAGTGAATAGTTTCCAATATAAACCTATCGTTCTTTTTCTTTTGATATTGATTGTCAATTTTTTGCTAACTAAGATTTTCTTCTCATCATATTTTTGTTGCTTTCCAAAATACAGTAAGATTAACTTGACATTTAAGCTATATTTCTCTGTCCAGCTTTCAGTTTTTTTTTTTGTAACATCTTCTTTTAAAGTTGTAAAGCAGAAACTTGCAAGTTTTTAAAGGCAAAACCTTCATGTTATGTTACGTTAAGTAACTAGCTTGATGTATACTTCTCAATATATTTTTTGCTGTCCAGTTTTCACTTTTCTGCATTTACTTCTTTTTTAGTTGTAAACATTATCTAAGCAGTAGAAGCTGCAAGTTTTAAAAGTAGCAACTTTAATGTTATGTTATCTTCAACTGCAAACCATAAGTTCCCGCAGTTCCTTTTTTCATTCTCGGGGAAAGTATTTCGCCAGAACTAGTCTTATAATCTGCTGATTTGGCGTTGTGACTATGGAAGGGAGTTGTTTGTTTATTGGATGTCAATATATTTGCTAAATCTCTATGTGGTGAATACATTGACTAATTAACATTCTTGTTTCTCCATGATTACAGGGAAGAGTTAACAAGGATTAAGGTAAGCTCGGTTTTCAATATTACTTTTTATGAAGACTATTATTGCACATAATGGTTTATAAATCAATGTCATATTTCACACAGGGAATTGGAGAAAAGAGAGCAAGTTACATTCTTGAACTTCGTGAAGAATCTCCTGAACCTTTTAAGAGGGTAAGGATATTGAAACATAATTCATGGTTTTGCAACACAGAGAAAAGGATTGTAGTTAAAATATTGATCTATTTTATTAACTTTTACTCAGCTTGAAGATTTGCAAGAAGTTGGTCTCTCGGCGAAGGAGGTATTTTCACTTATCTTTACTTCGTTATTGTTTGATGTCCAATGTGTTATAGTTTTTGAGCTACCATCATTACCGTCAAATATTTTAATTTTTTTAGTGTTCTAGCTAAAGAAGAAAAAAAACATTATGTGAGAAAAGACCTTGTTAGGTAGGTAAACTTGTCGAAGTTTTTTAAATGATTCGTTTTTGATATGGTGTATGTGTTGATCCATGCACTTCACCCTCTCAAAAGAGAAAAAGTAAAAGTCAGAAAAGGAAGACATTGTGGATTGAGCGGAAAAAAGAAAAAGGACATGAAGAAATAGAAATTTCATTTGATTTTGAAAGAAACAATTTATGTAGGGATGAATTGAAGGACTTTCAAGTATTCAATCGATTTTACGTGAACTTTGTTCTCTGGGATTCAAGTAATGCATGCCTAATTCTTCAGTTTTCTGATTTGATTCTTTTGCAGGTAAATGGCTTGATGAGAAGAATGGCTGGACAACTTTTCATCTAGATTGTCAACAATATTCTTTTGATGGCAACTATAAGTTGCCAGCAATTCCATTATGTTGTTAATGTATTTAAATATCTACATGTTGATATATTAATGTTTCAAGTTGTCTTACTTTATGCTCCATTATGTATTCAACTATGAAGAACTTTGTTATCTTTATATATCTATGTATTATTCTTTGTGAAAGACAATATAGGATGGAAGGAGAACATAAATAAAGGCTAAAAGTTCAAAATGCGTGCATTTCTGGTAGCATTTGTGTAACATTTCTAATACCAGTTGTATTAGTAGCAGGGCAGAACTTGAGAGCTCGCATTGGCCAACATACATGCCGTGGTCTACGACGATTTATTCGTTCCTTTTTCTCTGCTGCTTCTAATTGTCTCGTTAGCTCCTCAATCTGCTTACGTAGTTCAGTAGCCCTGCTGTCTGCAAGCTGGAGAGATCTCTCAGCTGCCTCTCGGGCAGCGATGGCTGCCGCCTCTATCTCATCTTTCAGCTGCAACTTGCAGTTTGAAATATGTAAAGCAGTTCTGGTCTTTTCTAATTCTTGTTTCAGAATATTGACCTGTCACAAAGTTAGAAATTGTTTTTACTAGTTTGGATGTTACATGTAGCAACAATTTGGTGGACTAGTCGTTTTTTCTTCTTTCTTTCCTTGTGGAGTTGTGACAATGTAAAGGTAGCTCGACTGACCGCGCATACTTACCAGTTCTTTGTGCTCATTAATAGCTTTCTTTCCAGTTTCCACTTCCATTTCACAAGCCTCTCTCCATCTATAAATTTCTTCTTCAGACTCTTTATTTTCTATCATGAGTTCTTCAACCTGGAAGAAGTATGCAACAGTTGAACATCTTAAGTACTCTTTATGTCTTACCTTAGTTAGAAACTAACCTTTTGAGTAAGCATCATCTTTTTATCTTCCAACTCTTTGATGTATATCATGTTTTCTGCTAGTTTCTGACTTTTTTTGTCTGATTGATGCTGCAGAGACTCCATGTCTGACCTGGAAGTTATTAGATAATTAAACAGAAGACTCCAGGCTCATTCAGGTACTGTAAGTTCCTTGGAAGGGCTAGGCTGCACAACTAAAAAAGACCTTTAGTTAATGTTATTACTATTCATTCGTTTTTTCGTGCTCTCACTCACCATATAAGCTTCACTGGTAAAATTTGGAAGGAGTAATATCTTATACAAACTTGATCAAATACATTATGTTGGATGTAGTCATGCAATACAAAGTATAAGAAAAAACGCTAGAGGAATTCTATACCGAATTTGAAGGTGTACATGATAACAACTAAATAAAAACATAAAAAACTGCATTTTGCCAGCAGAATACCTGGATTCCTCCAATGACTTCTGCAACTGTGTGATTTCAACTCTTAACTTCTTTGTTATTGTTTCTATTGTTGAGGCCTGATAAGTATGAATTGAATAAATTACATTGTGTCAGAAACATGCCAAGTGATTTCCAATCAGCCTGTAAAAAAACTACCTTCAAGGTGATGAACAACAACAACGTACCCCGTGTAATCCCATAAGTGGGGTTCTAGGGAGGATGGTGTGCGCCAGCCTTACCCTTACCACGGTTCAAGTAAAACATAATAAATTCACGTATAGAAAGGAAAATACAGTAATGTAGAAGATAAACAATAGCAGCACATATTACGGGAATTGAAGCAAAGAAAAAGAACATTTAATAACAGAATCAGAGAACAGGATAGTATGTGAGTGATAATAACAACTTGATGAACTGATCTGTTCTAAAATCTCAATGTAGTGTGATTGATCAATAGCTATAATGCATCTCTGGGGATCTTCATATTCATTATCTCAATTGTTATGTAAAGTTGTTAATTGTTCTGAACTCATAATAAGAACGCGTATGCTGTTCAGCTCTAGATTAGATTGACATATCTTTAAATTTAGACTTACGGATCAAAAACACATCTAAAGTATTCCTATATATGTATAGATTCTCGGGCTGTGAGACAAAAATGTTACCAGAGTAACAGCTTCTGTTTGGCATTCATTGTTATCCTTCTTGACGCTGATATTAGAATCCAGATTATCTGAAAATGTTTCACTGGTTGCAGTACTTCCCATCATAAACCCGAACCCGAGACCAAAGCCAACCTTTTGCAACCCCCTCTCTGCAATCTGCAAAATGGCTGCTTTCTTCTGTTGAATATTGCCTCTTAATCTGTTCAAACTCTTCTCCGCTACCTCCTTTTCCACTAAAGCGATTTTGAGCAAGCTACCAATATCTCGATTCTCCTCTTCTAAACTCGCCACACTGCTCTCCAATTCTCTCTTCTCCTTTTTCCTCATTTCCTCATACTCTCTCCATTTTTCCTCCACCAAATTCACCAGCTCCAGAACCACAGAAAACAGAGCTGATTTTTCGTTTAACGATTTTGTATTTTCACCTTTCTCTTCGTTCTTTAACTCAGAATTTCTCGATTTTGGCAGACCTAAATCGAGATTCTCAACTAACCTCAGCAACCCATGCTTAGCTGATTGCACGATCTCCAAATTACGTGAACAAACTTCCGATTGCTCTTTTTTCTCATCTAATAGTTCCTCACCTTTCTTCCTCGTAACCTCAAGCTCGATTCTAATTCTCTCTGTTTCTTCGTAAAATTCCATCCCTCTCCGGCTAAAATCATCCTCAAGTCTCTCAATCGTGAGAAGAAGCGTCTCTCTTTCCTTCAATACCTCTTTGAAGACCTCCAAGAGATCAACGTATTGCTTGAGAACATCGTCGTCCTTTTGCAACTGAATTTGGTGAAGGAGTTCATCCTTTTGCGTCAATTCCGATTGGAGGTTTTGGTTGGAAGAGCGAAGAGTCTCGATTTCCGCAAGGAGAGAACTGTTTTGTGAGTGGAAATCGCAAATTTGCGAAGGTGTTTCCATGAAATCAATATTCAGTTGATGCTTATTTGTGATTGAATTTGTAATGAAGAAGAAGCCTTTTGTTCTGGTAGAGAAACTACCAGTCAATGAAAAATTTATTCCCGTTAGGTGATAATAACTGTTTGGCGCGGGAACATTTTGGTTACAAAATTAAGCGTTTTTTTTTTTTACTATCGAGCTATCGACAATCATTACTATCAACCATCATTATGTATTATCAATTATCGCGATCATTCATCGCCACCATTAGTTAATCACCCATCAAAATTATGAACGACCACTTCCAAATACAAGCATCGAACAACCACATTAACACTACCGCCAACCACTAGCTATACTACCTACAATCTAACACCATCACCGATTGACACTCACACTTACTATCGCTAGCTATCATCACCACTAAATGTCATACTATAATTTTTGTAAAAAAATAATTCTTGATATAATATTGAAATAATTTAGTATTCTATATTTATTAAGTTTTTAAGTATAGACAAGTTTTATACATTAATATGTTGATTACATAAACAAATTTTTGTTTATATTTTAATATTCAAATTTAAATATAATATTCAAATTTAAATATATATGTTCAGATTCAGACATTGAGCAAAGCAAACAAAGCAAATCATATTACGAATTTACAATAAAGAAAAGCTATTGAAAGAGATTTTAAAACATTATATGAGTTTGGCAAATTGACCTACATATCGGGGTTGAGAATTTGGGGGGTCGTGCCCCTACCCCGTCGGCAAGCCTCGCTATGAGAACTGACGCTTTCTAACTCTATATGAGGAATGAAAGTCGTATGACCGTAAGGAGATGAGCTCCGCCCCTACTTCAATTAAAGCTCTCCCCCCCTCCCCCC